>NC_090753.1:57932075-57937075 GCF_036898095.1 Palaemon carinicauda
TATTAGATCTTAGGCTAAATTTTTCCTCTCCATCAACTGATGGAATTATATCAGTAAAGCCTAAGGTCTAATGGAGACTAGAATTGCCCCTGGGTGTTCGACCCGACTAATCATTTATATAGTTTAATGGCAAGACTGTGTATGTCTGTGGGTGTGTGTGTGTGTGTGTGTACATGCTGTGCGAGAGCTGACCAGAGCTAGTTTTTCCCTTTTTACTTTTCTTTGTAGCATCGTTGTTCGGTCATAGTTACTTTGCTGCGACTAAAGCTCTTTGTGGTTATAGTTTGGAATGGCTGTTGAGAATAGTTGCTTCTGAAGTTAGTTAGTCTCTCTCTCTCTCTCTCTCTCTCTCTCTCTCTCTCTCTCTCTCTCTCTCTCTCTCTCTCTCTCTCTCTTCATTTGGAGGTCCTTGTTAAGAGTAAGGTTGGTAATTGTTGGCTATTATTTCTCGGTGTCTAACTCCTTTCTATTGAAGTTCCATTTAGTAATTGTTTTCTGCTCTCTGCTAGATTTTTGCATTGTTTAATTTGTTTATGATGAAAGGTTATCGAGCGATTCAGACATTTTTTTTTGTATCAATTAGAAATCTTTTTTTTTCTTTATAAAAACAAAAGGAAGAGAGGTTTGTTTTTTCCCGTCTCTTTAAGGGAAAACAGATATGTCTTATGCCCATGTTTTTAGATAAGCTGTTGAAAGGTTATACAAGCCTCTCTCTCTCTCTCTCTCTCTCTCTCTCTATCTTTCGCTTTTTGTCTCCTCTCCCTCTATCTCTCTTTCTCTGGAAGTTTGTCTACTCATCCCTCTTTCTATGTATGTTTGTTTGTCTGCTTAATTTCTCTCTCTCTCTCTCTCTCTCTCTCTCTCTCTCTCTCTCTCTCTCTCTCTCTCTCAAGTTCATCAAAGCAACCCTCCTCCACCACCGAAGATCTTTCCTTCTTGAATTGAATCTTCACTTATTCAGGATATAAGATAGAGTAAAAGTTAGAACTTTTCGAATTTCTTTTGTAGGATCCTTTTTAAGAACCTTTTTAAGATTGCAAATACGACCACTAGGGAAATGACAATTCATAATATATATAAAAGTCTTCTGCTTAAGTATTCCGATAAAAGGGAATTTAAAGAAACTTGTTTCTGCAAAGGTGAAACTTCGTTTTGGAGATAAATTTGAAACTTGGTTGATGTAGAGATTCACACATACACAAGTTCAGTTTGAAAATGGCTCTGTTTAATATTGGAAGAGAGAGAGAGAGAGAGAGAGAGAGAGAGAGAGAGAGAGAGAGAGAGAGAGAGAGAGAGAGAGAGAGAGAGAGAGTACGGAAAATAAACAAACAGAGAGATAAATAGACAAACCTCCAGAGAGAGAGAGAGAGAGAGAGAGAGAGAGTGAGAGAGAGAGAGAGAGAGAGAGAGAGAGAGAGAGAGAGAGAGAGAGCAGAAAAACAAACCGCTAGAGAGCGATCACCCAAATGCCATTACTTCACAACAAATAAACAAATAAACCTTGCCTTACTCACATGTAACATTCCTGATATAAAGGGCGAAGACTGGCGGCGTGAGATTATTGTTGGTGGCCTGACAGGTGAAGGGCGAATCCAGGTCCTCTCTGGATGCTGGGATCTCCAGCCAGTTGAAGCTGCCGCTCTGTCCCACGGTGCTGTTGGGGTCCACGGCGATTCCCCTCTGCAGCCAGACCACACTGGGCGGTGGTTTACCTGCCTCAAAGGACCTTTCAGGTTATCTGGGATAACGAGTTAGCCTATGCGTTTTCACCGATATCTATTCACATTTCCTACTAAGCATTGATTCACATTATCGGTCCAGTCGCGCTCCGCTCTCGCTCCAGTCACGGTCCGGTCAAGTATTATTACGTGATTTTAAATGGAAGCATTCACAATGGCGCTCAGGTCCGCTCTCGCTCCAGTCTTGCTCCAGTCATGATAGAAAATAAATCAATATGTACAAGCTAATTTTCACTGCGTAAATACATTTCCTAGTATCGATGAACAGTATTCCTAAACAATTATGCTTTTTCCTTATATTTATAATTTTACCAAGACACTGATCGGGCCGAGAATGTGCATACCCCAGTACCTAGACCGAACCGAGACCGGAGCGTGACCAGACCGACAGTGTGAATCAACCCTAACCCCCTTCTTGCAAATGGTCTGAGAATAGGTTTTGTGAAGTTGTGAATAATTAAGATAGCTTTCTTTTTTATTGTAAATCCAAAATGAAGTTCTTTATAATTGCCATTTTACTGAATGTTTTCTACTTAACATTAGTTTAATATTTGTATAATATTAGTTAAGGATTAAGTAGAGAGCGTGAGCTTTTTCAGTGTTGGGTACAGAGCATGTTTGTTCAGGGATGGTACGGACTATGAGCTTGTTCGAGGTTGGGTACAGAGCATGTACTTCTTCAGGGTTCGTATGATGCATGAGGTTGATTGAGGTTGGGTAAAGAGCATGTGCTTCTTCAGTGTTGGTTCAGAGCATGTGCTTGTTCAAGATTGAGTACGGATCATAAGCTTGTTCAGGGTTGGGTGCGGAGCATATGCTAGTTTGAAGATTGGTATGGACCTTGTATTTGTTCAGGTTTTGGGTATGGAGCATATGCTTGTTCAGTGTTGGGTACGGAACATGTGCTTGTTTAAGATAGGGTTCGGAGCGTATGCGTGTTCGAAGATGGGTATGGACCACGTGTTTGTTGTGTTTGTTCAGGTGTTGGGTATGGAGCATATGCTTTGTTCAGCGTTGGTTAGTGGCATGTGCTTGTTCAGGGTCGGGTGCGGACCATATGCTTGTTTGAGGATGGGTATGGAGCATGTATTTGTTCATGTTTTGAGTATGGAGCATATGCTTGTTCAGGGTTGGTTACGGAGCATGTGCTTGTTCAGGGTTGGGTGCGGAGCATATGCTTGTTCGAGGATGGGTATGGAGCATGTATTTGTTCAGGTATTGGGTATGGAGCATATGCTTGTTCATCGTAGGTTACGGAGCATGTGCTTGTTTAGGGAAGTGGGTGGAGCATATGTTTATTCGAGGATGGGTATGACCACGTGTTTGTTCAGGTCTTGGGTATAGAGCACATGCTTGTTCAGCGTTGGTTACGGTGCATGTGCTTGTTCAGGGTCGGGTGCGGAGAATATGCTTGTTCGAGGATGGGTATGGACCATGTATTTGTTCAGGTTTTGGGTATGGAGTATATACTTGTTCAGGGTTGGTTACGGAGCATGTGCTTGTTCAGCGTTGGGTGTGGAGCATATGCTTGTTTGAGGATGGGTATGGACCATGTATTTGTTCAGGTTTTGAGTGTGGAGCATATGCTTTTTCAGCATTGGTTACGGAACATGTGCTTGTTTAGGGTAGGGTGTGGAGCATATGCTCGTTCGAGGATAGGTATGGACTTCGTGTTTGTTCAGGTTTTGGGTATGGAGCATATTCTTGTTCAGCGTTGGTTAGGGAGCATGTGCTTGTTCAGGGTTGGGTTATGAGCATATGCTTGTTTGATGATGGGTATGGAGTACGTATTTGTTCAGGTTTTGGGTATGGAGCTTATGCTTGTTCAGGCTTGGTTACAGAGCATGTGCTGGTTCAGGGTTGGGTGCGGAGCATATGCTTGTTTGAGGATGGGTATGGACCATGTGTTTGTTCAGGTTTTGCGTTTGGAGCATATGCTTGTTCAGGGTTGGTAACGGAACATGTACTTGATCAGGGTTGGGTGCGGAGCATATGCTTGTTCGAGGATAGGTATGGACCATGTGTTTGTTCAGGTTTTGGGTATGGAGCGTATGCTTGTTCAGGTTTGGTTACGGAGCAGGTCCTTGTTCAGTGTTGGGTGTGGAGCATATGCTTGTTCGTGGATGGGTATGGACCATGTGTTTGTTCAGGTTTTGGGTATGGAGCATATGCTTGTTTAGGGTTGGTTACAGAGCATGTGCTTGTTCAGGGTTGAGTGCAGAGCATATGCTTGTTTGAGGATGGTATGGACCATGTGTTAGTTCAGGTTTTTGGTATGGAGCATATGCTTGTTCAGGGTTGGTTACGGAGCATGTGCTGGTTCAGGGTTGGGTGTGGAGCATATGCTTGTTCGAGGATAGGTATGAACCATGTGTTTGTTCAGATTTTTGGTATGGAGCATATGCTTTTTCAGGGTTGGTTACATAGAATGTGCTGGTTCAGGGTTGGGTGCGGAGTATATGCTTGTTCGAGGATAGGTATGGACCATGTGTTTGTTCAGGTTTTGGGTGTAGAAGATATGCTTGTTCAGGTTTGGTTACGGAGCAGTTGCTTGTTCAGGGTCGGGTGTGGAGCGTATGCTTGTTCGAGGACGGGTATGGACCACGTGTTTGTTCAGGTTTTGGGAATCCAGCATACGCTTGTTTAGGGTCGGGTGTGGAGCATATGCTTGTTCGAGGACGGGTATGGACCACGTGTTTGTTCAGGTTTTGGGAATCCAGCATATGCTTGTTCAGGGTTGGTTGCAGAGCACGTGCTTGTTCAGGGTTTGGTGCGGAGCATATGCTTGTTTAGGGATGGGTATGGACCATGTGTTTGTTCAGGTTTTGGGTATGGAGCATATGCTTGTTCAGTGTTGGTTACGGAGCATGTGCTTGTTCAATTTTGGGTGTGGAGCATATGCTTGTTCAAGGATAGGTATGGACCATGTGTTTGTTCAGGTTTTGGGTATGGAGCATATGCTTGTTCAGGGTTTTTTACGGAGCATGTGCTGGTTCAGGGTTGGGTGCGGAGCATATGCTTGTTCGAGGATAGGTATGGACCATATGTTTGTTCAGGGTTTGGGTATTGAGCATATGCTCGTTCAGGGTTGGTTGCGGTGCATGTGCTGGTTCAGCGTCGGATGCGGAGAATATGCTTGTTTGAGGATGGGTATGGACCATGTGTTTGTTCAGGTTTTGCGTATGGAGCATATGCTTGTTCAGGGTTGGTTATGGGGCATATGCTGGTTCAGGGTTAGGTACGGAGTATATGCTTGGTCGA
>NC_090753.1:57944575-57947075 GCF_036898095.1 Palaemon carinicauda
CATATTTTAACACAAATTGGGATAAATTACTCTTAGCTTTAGAAACAAATGTTATTATAAACTTTCTTTGAATTCCAGAATGTACTAAAACCGTGGAATTAATAAAACTCGGTTTTTGGTGGAAGATTTCGGAGAGGTAAAAGGAACAGCCTTGTGTCAACTAAGGGGGGGGGGGGGGGGAATTTGGCTGCGGGTTGGGGGGGGGGGGGGCGTTATCGTGGTTGTAACTCGGTGAAATTATGAATTCATTTAATTATGATTTTTTATGCAATTTATGGAAAACTACATTATCCTTAAACCTAAAATAGTTATATTGATATAATCTAAACCTCTACGGAATAAATAGCAAACCCTTTCTCAAGGAGCACTCAGTTACATCTCAGAGTGCCAAGATGAGGAAGGTATATCCCCTCTTTCTAAAGTTCCAGCGGGAGATTTTATAAATAAATCAAGTTGTATTTTTTTCAGTTTGTCTGATAATAATGATGCATTATACTATTAGTATTTATCAGTGTGCACTAATTTTTATTAAGAAATTTATAAGATTTATTTCTTAGAAACATTTATATGTATCCCATATATGAGTGCATGGTTCGTAGAATATTCTCATAGAGAATATTTTGTTTGCTTTCAGTTATCATCAAACATTATTTAGTTACTAAACCTTTTTTTCCGTTGGCGAGATTTTTAAAAAAGAAAGATATAGAAAATTCTCCTGAGATTGAAAGTAAATGACAAGCAATATTGGGATTGCCTTTTGAGAGAGAGAGAGAGAGAGAGAGAGAGAGAGAGAGAGAGAGAGAGAGAGAGAGAGAGAGAGAGAGAGAGAGAGAGGTGGGGTGTTATCGACCGCCATTCCTATATCAATCTCTGGAACGTTTTTATGCCCTAAATGTTCTTTCCATGGAACGTTTTATCCCCTCGAAGGCTAGCAAAGGGAACATTAAAAGAGAGCTATATATTTGGCTTCACAGGACATGAAAGGAACAAAAAAAAATGAAATGGGTTTCTTATTTATAAAAATCTTGCAGGTATCATAGAAAAATTTGATTACACAACCTCTATAATGTTTATAACGCTTTCAAAAGTCTAAAATCAATGACTACAACACCACATATACTCACTGCACAGCATCTACAACCTTAGCAACACTTCCAGAAGGCTGATTATCAATCTAAAACTGAAGTATAAACTAAAGATTCTTCTAACTTATGTACCAACAGCATCTCATACAAAGGAAGAAATAGAAACTTTTTATGAAGATCTGAAGATCTTATAAGATTTTCTGTGATTAATCTATTCTGAAAAAGTGTTTTAATTCTTTATTCTACCTTGTTTCGAGTATTGTTCTCCTGTCTGGTCTTCAGCTGCTGATTCTCACCTTAATTTCTCCACGGCGTCAAAATCTGACATTTCTCCTAACCTGAATGTTCCTCTTTTCGATTTTAGCGATGAAATAACATTACCCTGAATCAGCTTTTCTCAAAGGAACAATTTGTGTTGTGTTGTTGTTATTGTTGTTGTTTTTACGCCTCTTGACGCAAAGGACATCGGTTAGATTTCGCCATTCGTCTCTATTTGAGCTTTTAAATTAATATTTTTCCATTCATCATCTCCTACTTCACTTGTCATAGTCCTCAGCCATGTAGGACTGGGTCATCCAACTCTTCCAGTGCCTTGTGGAGCCCCGCCAATTTTTTTTTCTCTTTTTTTTTTTGGCTGCACTAATAAGGAATTGAAGCATAATCCCTTCACTTAGGAACTCATTTGTCTTAGGTTGTTTACAATGTATACCGATGTTCGCCGATGCTTACCCATGTTTACCGTGGTTTTAATAAAGGTGGGGCTCTCATAGTACCGATGAAATTCCTTCTAAACTATTAATCATTTGTTTTATCTTTCCCTTCTCATTATTATTTATTATGTTTATTTGATTTTTTTTTTACATTTTCTTTCCTATGATTAAGCTTTACTCATCAACCCTACAAATTCCGTTAAATAAGTATTATATTTATTCGAATTTTGTAAATTTTGATTATCAAAAATGAAATATGGATCTTTTCCACTTTTCAAAAAATATTATCATTACCGATTTATTAATAGATTAAACTTTACATATATATACCAATAGATGTATTTTGCATACCGGTAATAAATACGTTAATGAGGAATTCCATTTACTAATAGATGTAGTTTGCACAATGAATATATTAATAAGGAATCCCATTTACGGTAATTTCTCTAGAGCAAATTGCTTATAAAGGATGGCTGTGTAATTATCACCAAGTAATTATAAAAGAGGAAATGTAAATGATTACATGAATTGTCTTCGTGGCATAATTTAATAATAATATGAATTATGTTTGTGACAACGTTGAATGATGATATGAATTATGGTTGATGAAAATAGGATATTAATCTTCGGACTTTTGTTGATGGTTTAAAAGGGATTAATATAAAGAGAGTATTAAAATAACATTAATTACCTCGAAGTTGTATT
>NC_090753.1:57962075-57967075 GCF_036898095.1 Palaemon carinicauda
ATATATATATATATATATATATATATATATATATATCAGTATGCGCATATATAGCCTATATGCATATATATATCTATTTTATCCACTAATCCAGTAATAAAGTTCCAGTTCATCTGTGTAGTTCAATTAAAGTACCAGATCAAATCTGTATCTTAATTGAGAGTTCTTTCTTATCTATATATAATACATGAATTCAGAAGGGTTCAATTTCATCCACATATATTTCAATTAAAAGTATTTAGGTTCGTCGTTGTTTTCTTATTATGGAGTTTCAAGTTTATCTATGAAATTGAATTAAGAAGGTTCATGTTCTTCTATATATTTCAGTTAAGAGTGCACACAGCTATGTAGACCCTCCAAGTTTATCTATCTATTTACAAATAAAAGTTTCAATTGTAAAAAGGTTTTAGGCAGGTGGCATTGAAGCATTGTCATTAATTTCCTGGTGTTTTATCGAAACATTAAAACCGTATTTCAGGTAATTAAAAGGTATTTGTATTCTTAAATTGATTTAAAAAAGATGAAAATTAAGGCCGATATTTTTACATGGTGAAATATTTCATCTTTTTTAAAATAAACATCTTTGAATCATCTTGTAAACACGAATTGAAATAAAGTTTCCTTAGAAAAATACCTATTTAACGAGCAAATGGCCTCCATATTTTTCTATTAGATCTTAGGCTAAATTTTTCCTCTCCATCAACTGATGGAATTATTTATATCAGTAAAGCCTAAGGCCTAATGGAGACTAGAATTGCCCCTGGGTGTTCGACCCGACTAATCATTTATATAGTTTAATCAATGGCAAGACTGTGTATGTCTGTGTGTGTGTCTGTGTACATGCTGTCCGGGAGCTGACCAGAGCTAGTTTTTCCCTTTTACCATTTTGTGTAGCTTTTTTGTACCGTCATAGTTACTTTGCTGCGACTAAAGCTCTTTGTGGTTATAGCTTGGAATGGCTGTTGAGAATAGTTACTTCTGAAGTTAGTTAGTTCTCTCTCTCTGTCTCTCTCTCTCTCTCTCTCTCTCTCTCTCTCTCTCTCTCTCTCTCTCTCTGCATTTGGAGGTCCTTGTTAAGATTAAGGTTGGTGATTGTTGGCTAGTGCTTCTTCTCTAACTCCTTTCTATTAAAGTTTCATTTAGTAATTGTTTTCTTCTCTCTGCTAGATTTCTCATTCGTTTATAATGAAAGGTTGTCGAGCGATTCAGGCATTTCATTTGTATCAAGTAAAAATCTATTTTTTTTCTTTAGAAAAACAAAAGAAAGAGAGGTTTGTTTTTTCCCATTTCTTTTCAGGCAAAACAGAGATGTGATATGTCTATGTTTTTAGGTACGCTGTTGAAAGTCTCTCTCTCTCTCTCTCTCTCTCTCTCTCTCTCTCTCTCTCTCTCTCTCTCGCTTGCGGTTTGTCATCTTATCAATCTCTCTCTCTCTCTCTGGCAGGTTGTTACTTATCCATCACCCTCTATATATGTTTGTTTGTTTGTCTGCTTAATCTCTCTCTCTCTCTCTCTCTCTCTCTCTCTCTCTCTCTCTCTGTCTCTGTGTTTGTTTGACTGCTTAGTATCTCTCTGTCTGTCTGTCTGTCTCTCTGTCTCTCTCTCTCTCTCTCTCTCTCTCTCTCTCTCTCTCTCTCTCTCTCTCTCTCTCACCAAAGATCTTTCCTTCTTGAATTGGATATAAAATAGACTAAAAGTTAAAACTTTTTGAATTTCTTTCGTAGGATCCTTTTTTAAGATCCTTTTAAAATAATCTTTTTCAAGATTGCAAATACGTCCGCCGGGGAAATGACAATTCATAATATATATAAAAGTCTTCTGCTTAAATGTTCCGATAAAAGGGAATTTAAAGAAACTTGCTTCAGCAAAGATGAAACTTCGTTTCGGAGATAGACTTGAAAGGGAATATAAAGAAACTCGAGAATTTATCACACCTTGTTCTAGAATACATCAGTTACTATGTTTTTATCTTAACATTAACTTAATATTTTTCAAAATAAACCTTTTTCATATGTTATCAGCACCTTAACCCATTTTCCATCAAGCTAGGACCAGGGAGGGCCAGGCAATGGCTACTGATGACTCGATAGGCAAACCTATAGACTTTTTCAAAGCCCCCATCCCCCTTATCTAGCTCACAATGATGGTGAGGTTGTAGACACTATAAAAATCCATTATAATGAGGAAATGTGTGAATAAAATTAATTATCATCAAAGGTAAATTTTTCTATTTTATATGTTGATTCAATAATGTAAAATTTATTTTTTTATGGAGCAATATGTAAAATTCACTTACCGAAGTATTGATATTGGATATTACAAGCAAAGCAACTGGAATGAATGTGAAACAATGAACTTTTAATTAAATTTTCGCTTAACGACCCATTATGCATTCATTTAACGACCCTTAATGACTTAGTCATTTAAGTGAGCATGTTAATATCGTTTTTAAGCGTAGATTTGGATAATTTTAATATCGTTAACTTTGTGGTAAATTTGGAAAGCGAGATAAACAGCAGACGGGCTATAAAATAGATGCCACGGGAGATGCGCAAAAGAATGCTCACTGTTGATAAAGAATGCCTTGTTCATATTTTTACCTCCGCCAATTAAGTTGGAAGTAGGTTATGTTTTATCACCTGTTTGTGTGTTGTTGTTTTTTAACAGCTTCGTGGCTGCATTTGTAATCGCAGAATAATGAAACTTGCTGGGATCAATTGTTATGTAAAAAGCTAGAAATGATTAAATCTTTGAAGGTCAAAGTTCAAGGTCACAGTCAAGCAAAATGTCCAATTCACGCAATCAGCCGTAAGTTTGGACATGGTGGTCACAGAGACTTAAACTTGGTTCAATCTGATTGTGATACATATGACCATAAGTTGTTGATACAGATATATATATATATATATATATATATATATATATATATATATATATATATATATATATATATATGTATATATATATATATATATATATATATATATATATATATATATATATATACTTTTCTAAATTTATGAGAATGGATTCACTTTGGGATATACTATGGTTAAACCTGATACATTTGGCTTGTTTCTCATTAGTTTAGTTTGAATGGGATAGTTTTTTATTCATCTTCCATATGATGCCTAGTTTCCTTTGCTCAATGGACCATTTTCCTTGCTGGAACCCTTGAGCGTATAACATCCTGCTTTTCCCAAGTAGGGATATAATAATAATAATAATAATAATAATATCTATGAAATCTATCTTTATTTGTTTGCAATAATAAAGACTTTACTTTATCTGTTGTGACGTTTGACTTTTCATCCTAAGTCTCTGCAACCATTTTAACTCCTTTTTCATATCATTACAACATCATCCAATTCAATTCTCCTTAGATCTTAGTACACTCTTGCCAACTTCTCGTTATTGTATCATTATTATTAACATTCTTTCGTCACCTTTCATGGTTTAATTCTATATGAAAAAGTACCAGTCTCCTTTGGCAAACCATGCCATGCTTTTTGCCAGTCCCTGCGGTATCTCATTACTATCACACAAATTAAGACCCACTCGTTGCTCTTAAGGTGTTCTGAACATATTACTTTTTAAACTGTCAATCCACACCTTTTGCAACATATATAATTAGACACAAATTTTGTGGCGAACATTAATGAATTTCAAGGAAATTCACGGCTAAATAAAGATGATTATATATATATATATATATATATATATATATATATATATATATATATATATATATTTATATGTATATATTATATAATATATATATTTATATATGTATATATATTATATAATATATATATATATATATATATATATATATTATTCAAATAAGCCATATATATTTTTGATACATTAATGTCTGGATTCTCTTAACGACCTCGGGGATCAGAGCCCCAGGCGAAATCACACAAAGACAAGAGCTTGGCTCCGGCCGGGAATCGAACCCTGGTCGGCAAAGTTTGTATAGACAGTGACTAAGCCACTTGGCCACGAAAGAAGGATAAAAGTCAATGACAATTCTTCTGTACTTATACCTGTCGAATTCAGGTATTTTGTACTTAGAATTGAAATCAACCCATCCTCACCATCGTAGCTAATTGGTAGTTTGTTACTTGGCATTCAATAATGATAAATTTTGCACATTTTTACGTGTTTTTCATATTCAAATAAGCCATATATATTTTTGATACATTAATGTCTGGATTCTCTTAACGACCTCGGGATCAGAGCCCCAGGCGAAATCACACAAAGACAAGAGCTTGGCTCCGGCCGGGAATCGAACCCTGGTCGGCAAGTTTGTATAGACAGTGACTAAGCCACTTGGCCACGAAGAAGGATAAAAGTCAATGACAATTCTTCTGTACTTATACCTGTCGAATTCAGGTATTTTGTACTTAGAATTGAAATCAACCCATCCTCACCATCGTAGCTAATTGGTAGTTTGTTACTTGGCATTCAATAATGATAAATTTTGCACATTTTTACGTGTTTTTCATATTCAAATAAGCCATATATATTTTTGATACATTAATGTCTGGATTCTCTTAACGACCTCGGGATCAGAGCCCCAGGCGAAATCACACAAAGACAAGAGCTTGGCTCCGGCCGGGAATCGAACCCTGGTCGGCAAGTTTGTATAGACAGTGACTAAGCCACTTGGCCACGAAGAAGGATAAAAGTCAATGACAATTCTTCTGTACTTATACCTGTCGAATTCAGGTATTTTGTACTTAGAATTGAAATCAACCCATCCTCACCATCGTAGCTAATTGGTAGTTTGTTACTTGGCATTCAATAATGATAAATTTTGCACATTTTTACGTGTTTTTCATATTCAAATAAGCCATATATATTTTTGATACATTAATGTCTGGATTCTCTTAACGACCTCGGGATCAGAGCCCCAGGCGAAATCACACAAAGACAAGAGCTTGGCTCCGGCCGGGAATCGAACCCTGGTCGGCAAGTTTGTATAGACAGTGACT
>NC_090753.1:57969575-57989575 GCF_036898095.1 Palaemon carinicauda
CTCTCTCTCTCTCTCTCTGGTTGAAGAATCTTCCTTTGATATCTAACTCTCTCTCACACACTCACTCCCTCACTCTCTCTCTCCGTCTGTCTGTCTGTCTCTTTCACTGTCTCTCTGTCTGTCTGCCTATCTGTCTCTCTCTCACTCTCAGTCTGTATGTCTCTCTCTCTAGTTGAAAGATTCTCTCTCTCTCTCTCTCAAAGAGCAAATGGAGTCTCCGAGGATGATCTTAAAGTCTTTGAGACTCTCAAAAGCCTTGTAACTCCTTGTAACAGTCTCTCTCTCTCTCTCTCTCTCTCTCTCTCTCTCTCCTCTCTCTCTCTCTGGTTGAAGAATCTTCCTTTGAAGTGTCTTTCATATTGAAGCCCATTCTATTAAAGTGAATCGCTATCTGAGGATATGGCCGTTTCTTCCTTTTGCTGAAATATATATTTTGCTTTCACGAGATGTCACAATGGAAAGGAAATGTGCCATTTTATAGCATTCATAGGAAAAGAAGAAAGGAAGGAAGATATCTGTTGAGTGAGAGTAATCTTTATGTTTTACGAAATGTGCTTTTGCAACAATACACGAGAAAAATAATGCAAATAAAATACTGTTATATTTTTAGTATAATTTCTTCTAGAAATTATTTTCAATATCATCCCTACTAATACTAACTAACTATATATACACACACACACACACACACACACACATATATATATATATATATATATATATATATATATATATATATATATATATATATATATATATATATATATATATATATATATATACACATATATGTATATATAAATATACAGTATATATCTATATATATATATATATATATATATATATATATATATATATATATATATATATATATATATATATGATTACAGGTGAAGATCCTATATATGGTGTGCAGCAGGGTCCAAAACACATCAGTAAAAAGGCCATAATTTATTTAGGAAACGTTTCGAACATTGCAATGTTCATTATCAATCTGTAAAAGATATAAATATAAAATTCTTAAAATTTATACAATAATTTAAAACAAAATAGTAAAAGAATATTAAAACATTATTGATTTTATAACAGAAAATCGTGAAAAACTAAAACATTGAAACATAAGAGAACCAGTGCTCACCAAGCCATCCATAGGAAAAGGCGAAGAACGAATGAGTAAGAATTGTTACCCATCTACGACTTCAGTTATGCTAAGAAAAGAGGAGAAGCGGAGGCGTTAGAATTTAAAGAAGGAACAAGGCGTTTAATGTATAATGATTCAAGGGTAGTTAAAAATTCGCTATGTTTTGTCCCACCAATAATTGAAAAATGTTTTTTGTTTACTTGGGTTTTGCAAATGGCGGCATGATTCCTTATATTAGAAAATTCTGGGTTACCAAGTCTCTGACCAGTTCTGAAGCTGTATCCCATATGGCTACAGTCGAAAATGAGCCGACTGTCGACTCTATACCACAACACCAGCGTTATAAACTTGCCAACCGCAGACATGAATAAGGACGTGTCTGAAGTCTTTCTTGCACTGCACTAGAAAAGGATATATCTGTTGTTATATATATATATATATATATATATATATATATATATATATATATATATATATATATATATAAATATATATATATATATATACATACATATGTATATATATATTAATATATACATATATATGTATATATTTATATATAAGTATATATATATATATATATATATATATATATATATATATATATATATTATATATATATGTGTGTGTACGAATATAAGTATGCGTACATATATATGATATGAATGCCTTTGTTTGTTCTTGTCCTTGTGTATGTATATCTCCTTTCAAATATATGAAAGAATATTTGGCTGTTGATATGATGAGGGGTAGAAAGGGGCAGAACCAAGCAATTATATTTTCCTCTTTATATATTTATTTATTCCTTTATGTATCTATTTATGTATTTTCCCATCCTGTACTCTACTTTAAATATTAATAGATTTTATTTAATCATATATTTGTTTGTTTATTTGTTACATTTATGTACTATTTGTGTAGCTTCCCCATCGTGTACAGTTGGCTTCATTAATTCAAGTACTCTCATTTGGGAAGCCAAGGAGACGCCATTGTACCGGAATTAATGAAGTCAACTGTACATGGTCTTGGGATAAAATCGATTATAGTATTATACTGCTACTAACAGGTTGTCTTCAAGCAACGAAATTTATTTCTAAATTTTTTAACCAATTGTAAAATCATAAAGGATTTTCTAAAAGGTGCTCAATTAAATGAGATAAAATCAGGAAAAAAATCAGCAAATAAAGATCGACCCATTACTAGTAAGAACTGCAGGTAACAATGGGCATGGGAGACACTGTACAGTTGGCTACTTGAATTTTGGGACACTGGCGTCTACTTAGTTACTTAGTTTCCCATGAAGTGTACCGGAATTAATGATGCCAACTGTACCAAGTACCAACAACCAAGGAGTCAGTTAACGACAAATTCAGGCAATTCTTCAAATACCGTCGTTGTGCTTGGTATTCAATTTGTACATTTTATATTATATATTGTATATTTTATATGTTTCAGCATTTTATATATTAATTAAGAAATAGTGTTTTATTGTTGTAAAACACTAGACTACTCTAGAATATATTTAGGTATTCCTTATGTGAAATGAACTGCTCAATCATTTATTTGTTACTTAATTCTTAATTTTTTTATTTGTAATATACAAACACCATTGTTTTGTTTTTTGCAAATATAAGAAAATATCAACAAAAGCCAATTTCTTTATTCTTAATGCGCTATCTCCGCTATTTTACTTTTGTTCATAACAAATAAATAAAAACAAAAAATTGATTTTCTTGGTGCAAATAAATGAAAAAATACCCAAAATCACTAATGTGTTTATTCTTTCACAATCAAACCATTATGTTTTCATGTATTTACAAAAACAAAATAATTTTTTATTATAATTAAAAAGGTAGATTTTCTTCTTACAAATACATGAAAAAGTCCACAAAAATAATATATTTTTTTATTTATGAAAAAAATAACAAAAGAAAATTGTTGTTTCAAATGTATGTAAAATGTCAACAAAAACAATATTTTTTTTCATATTTGTTATGAACTAGAAATAAAAAAATAGATTAAAGATTTTGTTGTTACAAGTATATGAAAAACGTAAATTTCTTTTTTCTTTTTATTTATTTGTTATGGACTTAAAAATAACTAAAAATACTGATGCAAATACACGAAAAAAAGTCAACAAAAAAGTCCCATTCAACGGGAAGTAACTAAAAAGACAAGACAGTGGATATCTTCCTTCCCTTTTAGGATAAAGTTAAGAAGTATCTCTGGGAAGCAATAAATTGCTGTGGATGGAATACCTCCGTCCCATGGAGGTCTCTATGCTCTATACTCTTTTAATTTTATTTCCTTTGCGCGTCATCATACTTGTCACTTATACCCAAAAGGTTATATTTTAGATATTTATTTATTTTTTTTAATTTGTGAGTTAGATGGGTTATGTACTAAGAGGATATTCACGAAATATTTACTAGGTGGTGAACTTGTAAATAGGCATGGGGCGTGATGCTTTTGGAGGAATATATTTGTAATGCAGAATATATATATATATATATATATATATATATATATATATATATATATATATATATATATATATATATATATATATATATATATATATGTATATATATATATATATATATATATATATATATATATATATATATATATATACATATATATATGTATATATATATATATATATATATATATATATATATATATATATATATATATATATATATATATATATATATTAGGGTGGTAGTAGGTCTCCATGGGCTGTCATAACCAGTCATTGCCTTGTTTCTCTTTGAACTTACATGGGGTGACTGTTCGACAGCGTAATGATCCTTTAATTATTTTGTTGTTAACCCTGGAAATTAGATCTAAATAATGCCTAAAATCTGCTGCCTGAACTATACATCCCCCTCCCCCTTCCTGGGTCGAGGATGTTTCCATTACATAGACCAACTGCTCTATTTCCTGTATGTTTGGAGAGCCTACACACTTCCCTTTTTCTATTCTAGTACTTCGTCAGGTACGGTCTTTCTTTTGTCCCCTCTTTTCGTGCATTGAACTTGTGTTGGTATTGTTTCTTTTTATTTTTGCTTAAACTATTCCACATTTCTTTTTTTAATACTTTTCGTGCATTTAAGTTGTGTTAGTATCGTATCTTTTTATTTTTACATAAACTATTCCATATTTCTTTTGTTACTTCTTTTCGTGTATTTAAGTTGTATTAGTATTGTTTCTTTTTATTTTTACATAAACTACTCCACATTTCTTTTCTCCCTTCTTTTCGTGTATTTAAGGTGTGTTAGTATCGGCTCTTTTTAGTTTTACATAAACTATTCCCCATTTATTTTGTAACTTCTTTTCGTGTATTGAACTTGTTTACTCATGCTTCTTTTTATTTTACTATAAACTAATAATTTTTTTGGAAATTTAGAATTAGGTTTTTTTTTCTTAATAAGGATGTGGAAATGTACTGAGTCTTTGAAATTGGCAAACCTTGTTCTCAGCTGATGTCAATCAGCAGAAGTGCTAAGTAGTAAAGCTATCATACAAGATAGTCCTTCGTTCAATAATAAAAGCAATACATCCATTTAATCATTTTATAGCCACAATGGACAACGATCCCCAGACAAAGCCAGCTGAGCTCTCGCTAGACTCCAAGAATAGCGAAAATAATAACCCATTCAATTTTGTTGAATGATAATGTGAGTTCTTTATATTAAGAGGATTTGGAAGAACTGTATTTTAGCGACAGAGAAATGAATAACGAAAGTGAACTAATTCTTAATAATAGCGAGAAAATCTAATAAATTAGAAAAATTAAAAAATCTGAAGAGACGCCAAAATGAGCAAAATAAAGTGAAATGGTTTTAGGAAAACTCCCTATTACTTCCAGGACTCCCAACGGTCTCGAAGACTCCAAACTGCTTCGAGGATTCCGAAATCCTTTGAGGATTCCCAACTGCTCCGAGGATTCCCAAATGCTTCAAGGATTCCAAACTGCTTCGTTGATTCCCAACTGCTCTGAGGATTCCCAACTGCTTCGAGGATTTCAAACTGCTTCGAGTATTCCCAACTACTTCAAGGATTCCCAACTGCATAAAGGAGTCCCAACTGTTTCACAGATTCCCAACTGCATAGAGGACTCCCAACTGCTTCGAGGATTCCCAACTGCTCCTAGGATTCCCAACTGTTTCTACGATTCCCAACGGCTTCGACGATTCCCAACTGCTTCAAGGATTCCCAACTGCTTCTAGGATTCTCATCAGGTCCAAGGATTCCCAAGTGCTCCGAGGATTCCCAACTGCTCCGAGGATTCTCAAATTGTCTGAGGATTCCCAACTGCTTCGAAGATTCCCAACTCCTATGAGTATTCCCAATGTCTCTGAGGATTTTCAACTGCTTCGAGGATTTCCAAGTGCTCTGAGGATTCCCAACTGCTCCAAGGATTCCCATCTTTTTTTAGATTCCCAACTGCTCCGAGGATTCACAACTGCTTCGAGGATTCCCAACTGCTCTGAGGATTCCCAATGGCTCCGAGGATTTCCAATGCCTCCGAGGATTCTCAACTGCTCCGAGGATTCTCAACTGCTCCGAGGATTCCCAACTGCTTCGAGGATTCCCAACTGCTCCGAGGATTCCCAACTGCTCCGAGAATTTCAAACTGCTCCGAGGATTTTCAACTGCTTTGAGGATTTTCAACTGCTTTGAGGATTCTCCACTGCTTTGAGGATTTCAAATTGCTTGAGGATTCCCAACTGCTCCGAGGATTCTCAAATGCTCCGAGGATTTCCAACTGCCTCGAGGATTCCCAACTGCTTTGAGGATTTCAAACTGCTTCGAGGATTCTCAACTGCTCCGAGGATTCTCAACTTCTTTGAGGATTTCAAACTGCTTCGAGAATTTAAAACTGCTACGAGGATTCCCAACTGCTCCGAGGATTTTCAATGGCTCCGAGGATTCTCAACTGCTCCGAGGATTCTCAACTGCTCCGAGGATGCCCAACTGCTTCGAGGATTCTCAACTGCTTTGAGGATTTTAAATTGCTTGAGGATTCCCAACTTTTCGAGGATTCCCAACTGCTCCGAGGATTCCCAAATGCTCCGAGGATTTCCAACTGCTTCAAAGATTCCCAACTGGTTTGAGGATTTCAAATTGCTGCGAGGATTCTCAACTGCTCTGAGGATTCCCAACTTTTTTGAGGATTTCAAACTGCTTCGAGGATTTCAAACTGCTACCAGGATTCCCAAATGCTCCTAGGATTCCCAACTGCTTCGAGGTTTTCAAACTGCTTGGAGGATCCCCAACTGCTCCGAGGATTTCCAACTGCTTCGAGGATTCCCAACTTCTTTGAGGATTCCCAACTTCTACGAGAATTCCCAACTGCTCCGAGGATTCCCAACTGCTTTGAGGATTTCAAACTGCTTCCAGGATTCCCAACTGCTCCGAGGATTTCAAACTGCTCAGAGGATTCCCAACTGCGAGGATTCTCAACTGCTTCGAGGATTTCAAATTGCTTGAGGATTCCCAACTGCTCTGAGGATTCCAAAATGCTCCGAGGATTCCCAACTGCTTCGAGGAATCCCAACTGCTTCGAGGATTTCAAACTGCTTCGAGGATTCTCAACTGCTCTGAGGATTCCCAACTTCTTTGAGGAATTCAAACTGCTTCGAGGATTTCAAACTGCTACGAGGATTCCCAATTGCTCCGAGGATTCCCAACTGCTCTGAGGATTCCCAATGGCTCCGAGGATTTCCAATGGCTCCGAGGATTCTAGACTGCTCCGAGGATTCCTAACTGCTCTGAAGATTCTCAACTGCTCCGAGGATGTCCAACTGCTCCGAGGATTCTGAATTGCTCCGAGGATTTAAAACTGCTTCTAGGATTCTCAACTGCTCCGAAGATCCCCAACTGCTTCGAGGATTTCAAACTGCTTCGAGGATTTCAAACTGCTCAGAGGATTCCCAACTGCTTCAAGGATTCTCAACTGCTCCGAGGATTCTCAACTGCTCCGAGGATTTCAAAATGCTTCGAGGATTCTCAACTGCTCCGAGGATTTCCAACTGCTCCGAGGATTACCAACTGCTTCGAGGATTTCAAACTCCTCAGAGGATTCCCAACTGCTTTGAGGATTCTCAACTGCTTCGAGGATTTCAAATTGCTTAAGGATTCCCAACTGCTTCGAGGATTTCCAACTGCTCCGAGGATTCCCAGATGCTCCGAGGATTTCCAACTGCTTCGAGGATTCCCAACTGCTTTGAGGATTTCAAACTGGTCGAGGATTCTCAACTGCTCTGAGGATTCCCAACTTCTTTGAGGATTTCAAACTGATTTGAGGATTTCAAACTGCTACGAGGATTCCCAACTGCTCCGAGGATTTCAAACTGCTTGGAGGATCCCCAACTGCTCCGTGGATTTCCAACTGCTTCGAGGATTCCCAACTTCTTTGAGGAATCCCAACTTCTCCAAGGATTCCCAACTGGTCCGAGGATTCCCAACTGCTCCGAGGATTTCAAACCGCTTCGAGGATTCCCAACTGATCCGAGGATTCCCAACTGATCCGAGGATTTCAAACTGCTTTGAGGACTCCCAAATGCTCCAAGGATTTCCAACTGGTCTGAGGATTCCCAACTGATTTGAGGATTCCCCACTACTTCGAGGACTCCCTATTACTTCCATGACTCCCAACTTCTTCGAGGATTCCGAAATCCTTTGAGGATTCCCAACTGCTCTGAGGATTCCCAAATGCTTCAAGGATTCCAAACTGCTTTGATGATTCCCAACTGCTCCGAGGATTCCCGACTGCTTCAAGGTTTTCAAACTGCCTGAGTATTCCCAACTGCTTCAAGGATTCCAAACTGCATAAAGGACTCCCAACTGTTTCACAGATTCCCAACTGCATAGAGGACTCCCAACTGCTTCGAGGATTCCTCTTCCTAGGATTCCCAACTGTTTCCACGATTCCCAACGGCTTCGACGATTCCCAACTGCTTCGAGGATTCCCAACTGCTTCTAGGATCCTCATCAAGTCCGAGGATTCCCAAGTGCTCTGAGGATTCCCAACTCCTCTGAGTATTCTTAACTGCTTCGGGGATTCACAACAGCTCCGAGGATTCCCAACTGCTTTGAGGATTCCCAACTGCTCTGAGGATTCCCAATGTCTCTGAGGATTTTCAACTGCTTCGAGGATTTCCAAGTGCTCTGAGGATTCCCAACTGCTCCGAGGATTTCAAACTGCTCAAAGGATTCCTAACTGTTTCGATGATTCTCAACTGCTTCGAGGATTTTCAACTGCTTTGAGGATTTCAAATTGCTTGAGGATTCCCAACTGCTCCATGGATTCCCAAATGCTCCAAGGATTTCCAACTGCTTCGAGGATTTCCAACTGCTTTGAGCATTTCAAATTGCTTCGAGGATTCTAAACTGCTCCGATGATTCCCAACTTCTTTGAGTATTTCAGTTGGATTTCAAACTGCTTCGAGAATTTCAAACTGCTATGAGGATTCCCAACTGCAACGAGGATTCCCAAGTGCTCCGAGGATTCCCAACTGTTCTGAGGATTTCCAATGGCTCTGAGGATTTCCAATGTCTCTGAGGATTCCCAACTGCTCCGAGGATTCCCAACTGCTCCGAGGATTCTCAACTACTGCGAAGATGCCCAACTGCTCCGAAGATTCTCAACTGCTCCGAGGATTTCAAACTGCTTTGAGGACTCTCAACTGCTCCGAGGATTCCCAACTGCTTTGAGGATTTCAAACTGCTCAGATGATTCCCAACTGCTTCGAGGATTCTCAACTGCTTCGAGGATTTCAAATTGCTTGAGGATTCCCAACTGCTCCGAGGATTCCCAAATTCTCTGAGGATTTCCAACTGCTTCCTGGATTCCCAACTGCTTTGAGGATTTCAAATTGCTTCGAGGATTCTCAACTGCTCCAAGGATTCCCAACTTCTTTGAGGATTTCAAACTGCTTCGAGGATTTCAAACTGCTTCGAGGATTTCAAACTGCTTCGAGGATTCCCAACTACTAAAAGGATTCCCAACTGCTCCGAGGATTCTCAACTGCTCTGAGAATTCCCAATGGCTCCGAAGATTTCCAATGGCTCTGAAAATTCTCAACTGCTCCGATGATTCCCAACTGCTCCGAGGATTCTCAACTACTCCGAGAATGCCCAACTGCTCCTAGGATTCTCAACTGCTCCGAGGATTTCAAACTTTCAAACTACTTCAAGGAATCTCAACTGCTCTGAGGATTCCCAACTGCTTCGAGGATTTCATACTGCTCAGATGATTCCTAACTGCTTCGAGGATTCTCAACTGCTTCGAGGATTTCGAACTGCTTTGATGAGTCCCAAATGCTCCGAGTATTTACAACTGGTCCGAGGATTCCCAACTGATTCGAGGATTCCCCACTACTTCGAGGACTCCCTATTACTTCCAGGACTTACAACTGCCTCGAAGACTCCCAACTGCTTCGAAAACTACCACCTGCTTCGAGGATTCCAAAATCCTTAGAGGATTCCCAACTGCTCCGAGGATTCCAAAATGCTTCAAGGATTCCAAACTGTTTCGTTGATTCCCAACTGCTCCGAGGATTCCCAACTGCTTCAAGGATTTCAAACTGCGAGTATTCCCAACTGCTTCAAGGATTCCTTACTGCATAAAGGACTCTCAACTGTTTCACAGATTCCCAACTGCATAGAGGACTCCCAACTGCTTCGAGGATTCCCAACTGCTTCTAGGATTCCCAACTGGCAGGATTCCCAACTGTTTCCACGATTCCCAACGGCTTCGACGATTCCCAACTGCTTCGAGGATTCCCACTAGGATTCTCATCAGGTCCGAGGATTCCCAAGTGCTCCGAGGATTCCCAACTGCTCCGAGGATTCCTAACTGCTTTGAGGATTGTCAAATTGTGTTGGGATTCCCAACTGCTTCGAGGATTCCCAACTCCTCTGAATATTCTTAACTGCATCGAGGATTCATAACAGCTCCAAGGATTCCCAACTGTTTCGGGGATTCCCAATGTCTCTGAGGATTTTCAACTGCTTCGAGGATTTCCAAGTGCTCTGAGGATTCCCAACTGCTCCGAGGATTTCCAAGTGCTCTGAGGATTCCCAACTGCTCCGAGGATTCCAATCTTTGAGATTCCCAATTCTCCGAGGATTCCCAACTGCTACGAGGATTCCCACTGCTCTGAGGATTCCCAATGGCTCCGATGATTTCCAATGGCACCGAGGATATATAAATGCTCTGAGGATTCTCAACCGCTCCGAGGATTCCCAACTGCTTCGAGGATTTCAAACTGCATCGAGGATTCCCAGCTGCTCCGAGGATTCCCAACTGCTTCGAGGATTCCCAACTGATCCGAAGATTCCCAACTGCTCCAAGGATTCCAAACTGCTCCGAGGATTCCCAACTGCTCCGAGGATTCCCAACTGATTCGAGGATTCCCTACTACTTCGAGGACTCCCTATTACTTCCAGGACTCCCAACTGCCTCGAAGACTCCCAAATGCTTCGAGGATTCCGAAATCCTTTGAGGATTCCCAACTGCTCCGAGGATTCCCAAATGCTTCAAGGATTCCAAACTGCTTCGTTGATTCCCAACTGCTCTGAGGATTCCCAACTGCTTCAAGGATTTCAAACTGCTTCGAGTATTCCCAACTGCTTCAAGGATTCCCAACTGTTTCACAGATTCCCAACTGCAAAGAGGACTCCCAACTGCTTCGAGGATTTCCAACTGCTCCTAGAATTCCCAACTGGCAGGATTCCCAACTGTTCCACGATTCCCAATTGTTTCGAGGATTCCCAAGTGCTCCGAGGATTCCCAAGTGCTCCGAGGATTCCCAAGTGCTCCGAGGATTCCCAACTGCTCCGAGGATTCCCAACTGCTTCGGGGATTCCCAACTGCTCTGAGGATTCCCAATGTCTTTGAGGATTTTCAACTGTTTCGAGGATTTTCAAGGGCTCTGAGGATTCCCAACTGCTCCGAGGATTCCCATCTTCTTTGAGATTCCCAACTGCTCCGAGGATTCCCAACTGCTACGAGGATTCCCAACTGCTACGAGGATTCCCAATGGCTACGATGATTTCCAATGGCGCCGAGGATGTGTAACTGCTCCGAGGATTCTCAACTGCTCCGAGGATTCTCAACTACTCCGAGGATTTCAAACTGCTCCGAGGATTCCCAACTGTTTCGAGGATTTCAAACTGCTTCGAGGATTTCTAACTGCTCAGATGATTCCCAACAGCTTCGAGGATTCTCAAATGCTTCGAGGATTCTCAACTGCTTCGAGGATTTCAAATTGCTTGAGGATTCCCAACTGCTTCGAGGATTCCCAACTGCTCCGAGGATTCCCAAATTCTCCGAGGATCTCCAACGGCTTCGAGGATTCCCAACTGCTTTGAGGATTTCAAACTGCTTCGAGGATTCTCAACTGCTCTGAGGATTCCCAACTTCTTTGAGATCTCAAACTGCTTCGAGGATTTCAAACTGCTACGAGGATTCCCAACTGCTCCGAGGATTCCCAACTGTTTCCAGGATTTCGAACTGCTTGGAGGATTCCCAACTGCTCCAAGGATTTCCAACTGCTTCGAGGATTCCCAACTTTTCCGAGGACTCCCAATTGCTCCAAGGATTCCCAATTGCCCCGAGGATTTCCAACTGCTCCGAGGATTTCAAACTGCTCCGAGGATTTCAAACTGCTGTGAGGATTCCCAACTGATTCGAGGATTCCCAACTGCTCCAAGGATTTCAAACTGCTTTGAGGACTCCTAACTGCTCCGAGGATTCCCAAGTGATCCGAGGATTCCCAACTGATTCGAGGATTCCCTACTACTTCGAGGGCTCCCTATTACTTCCAGGACTCCCAACTGCCTCGAAGACTCCCAACTGCTTTGGGGATTCCGAAATCCTTTGAGGATTCCCAACTGCTCCGAGGATTCCCAAATGCTTCAAGGATTCCAAACTGCTTTGTTGATTCCCAAATGTTTTGAGGATTCCAACTGCTTCAAGGATTTCAAACTGCTTTGAGTATTCCCAACTGCTTCAAGGATTCCCAACTGCATAAAGGACTCCCAACTGTTTCACAGATTCCCAACTGCATAGAGGACTCCCAACTGCTTCGAGGATTCCCAACTGCTCCTAGGATTCCCAACTGACAGGATTCCCAACTGTTCCACGATTCCCAATGGCTTCAAGGATTCCCAACTGCTACAAGGATTCCCAACTGCTTCTAGGATTTTCATCAGGTCCGAGGATTCCCAAGTGCTCCGAGGATTCCCAACTGCTCCAAGGATTCCTAACTGCTTTGAGGATTCTCAAATTGTCTGAGGATTCCCAACTGCTTCGAGGATTCCCAACTCCTCTGAGTATTCTTAACTGCTTCAAGGATTCACAACAGCTCCGAGGATTCCCAACTGCTCTGAGGATTCCCAACTGTTCTGAGGATTTCCAAGTGCTCTGAGGATTCCCAACTGCTTCGAGGATTTCCAAGTGCTCTGAGGATTCCCAACTGCTCCGAGGATTCCCATCTTTGAGACTCCCAACTGCTCCGAGGATTCCCAACTGCTTCGAGGATTCCCAACTACTCCGAGGATTCCCAATGGCTCCGAGGATTTCCAATGGCTCCGAGGATTCTCAACTGCTCCGAGGATTCCCAACTGCTCCGAGGATTCTCAACTGCTCCAAGGATTCCAAACTGTTCCGATTATCCTTCTGAAGGCTGGCGACATTTATACTCGTCCTACTTTTCCTCTTTCGTTTCTATAGCGTCATTTTATATATATATATATATATATATATATATATATATATATATATATATATATATATATATATATATATATATATATATATATATATGTTACAGTGAATCTGTATAATCAGGGAATATATATATTCTCTGATATTTTCAGGGAATGTGCATAATGTCTGATTCACTCAGAGGATATGTATATTCCCTGAAATTTTTAGTGAATATACATATTCCCTGACTATTCGGCCTCATTATTATACAGATTCCCTGAATTGTGTTTGGTATGAAAGAACAATGAAATAAATAGCTGAAACGATAAACAAAGCCTTGTTTTCACAATGTAAACTTGAATGTAAACACAATGTAAACCACTGAAGTAGCGAACCATGGTAGGAGTCCATCTAATTACCACCTTCCAACCCCGGTGCTATACCCCCCCCCCTCAACACTACAAGGTCAGGCAAAGTTTAACTCACCAGTCATACACCATCCCTCCTACTGCCAACACCATGGCAAATCCAACTGAGCGTGATTTAGAAGCACATTTTCGGGAAGAATTATTCCAAAGAAGTGAAGGAAAGAAATCTGTCTTGCTTCCAAAAGAACAGTATAATGAAATTATTTCAGAACTGACAGCAATTGACAAGTCAGGCAAAAAGACGCCTCATGAATACTACCTTCTGAAGAAGTATGAGATCCTCAAGAGTGGTGATGTTCTCAAGTTGATTAGAAGACGGACTGCCAATGAAGATCCTATCTATTTTGCTACACTGGAGGATACATTTGACATTATTAAGCGTACTCATATTGCAACTGGCCACGGAGGGCGCGATAAGATGGTAAAGGAATTATCTAAAAAGTATGCCAACATTACCCATGATGCAATATCTATTTACAAATCACTGTGCATCTAATGTCACCGTAAACGTAAGCGATCAACAACCAAAGGGACTGTTGTTCGACCTATTCTGACAAAGAATTTTGGCTCCAGATCACAAGTTGACCTTGTAGACATGCAGGCGATGAAGCAAGGCAACTATAAGTGGATAATGGTCTACCAAGATCATCTTACAAAGTTCTGTGTATTGAGACCTCTCACATCAAAACGTGCTGCAGAAGTTGCGTATCAGCTGTTGGATATTTTCCTTTTACTTGGTGCACCGGAAATTCTACAAAGTGACAATGGATTGGAGTTTACTGCTTGTGTTATTACAGAACTTAAACTGCTTTGGCCTGATCTTGTAATGGTTCATGGAAAACCTAGACATCCTCAGAGCCAGGGGTCAGTTGAACGAGCAAACTGTGATATTAAAGATATGTTGGTAGCCTGGTTGAGTGATAATAATACAACAGACTGGACAGTTGGTTTAAAATTTGTGCAGTTTCAAAAAAACTCTAGCTACCATTCTGGCATTAGAAGGTCACCATTTGCTGCATTGTTTGGATCCGATGCAAAAGTAGGACTGATAACTTCAGCTCTTCCACATGATGTAATTCACCGTCTCCAAAGTGAGGACGATTTGCTGGCAGTAATTACGGAAGAAACAACTTCAGATGAACCACCTGCTGTCGAACCAGTTACTGCTAAACCACCTGATGTCGAACCAGTTACTGCTGAACCACCTGCTGTCAAACCAATTACTGCTGAACCACCTGCTGTCGAACCACCTGCTGTCGAACAAGTTACTGCTGAACCACCTGCTGTCGAACAAGTCACTGCACTGGGAGTATTGTGCACGACTGTGATTAGAGGTTAGTCAGTAGGGTATCCTTATGGTCGAACGGATAACAAATTTCCCTCAATACACTGTATTTTTATGTTATTATGTGGATTGTAGTGAGTGTAATGTTTCTCTCTCTCTCTCTCTCTCTCTCTCTCTCTCTCTCTCTCTCTCTCTCTCTCTCTGCAGTGTCGAACCACCTGCTGTCGAACAAGTTACTGCCGAACCATATGGTGTCGAACCAGTTACTGCTGAACCACCTGCTGTCGAACCAACATCTCTACTCTCCGCTCGTCAAAAGAATATTACCTCTCAGCGAATACGTGCGGGCGAAGCACAGCTTTCACAAGCTGAAAGTATGGTTAAACGAAGTCGTCGTATTATGGACCGTGGAAACGTCGGGAACAATGTAACGATTCCGATACCAATGGTGGATAGGGGTCGTGGGGATCCAAGGAATATCATGGGAATAATTATGGATATTGACGAAAATGACAATTACACGATTGCAGTGAAGAGTGGTATACTGAGTTGGAAATAACCCAGGAATCAGTTTGATTTATGTATGTATGAACTGTATTCAAAAGACCATGTGACAACCGATAGGATTGTTTCGCTTCGAACTGCTGTGCAGCAAGAGTCGAAGTCAGGTGGTCAAGGTTTCGCCAAATGCAACTGTGCTGGTTCAAAACGTTGTCAAACAAATCGATGAAACTGTTTTAAGCTGAGAGTTAAATGCAACTCACGATGTCATGCAAGTTTGCATTGTGAAAACAAGGCTTCGTTCTAAATATTAGAAGGATCCTTATTATTTTTTTACTAGTTTTATTCTAAATGAGTATTTTGTGACAGACAAGTTTTATTTTAAATGAGTATTTTGTGACAGACAAGTTTTATTTTCTGTTCATAATAAATTTTTTACATCCAAGTGTTTTATGTGATAAATAAAATATTACAGAAGTGTATTACTGTTTTTAGTGATTTATTCCTTTATTCTATCATACCATACAAGTTTACATTGTGAAAACAAGCTTTGTTTATCGTTTCAGCTATTTATTTCATTGTTCTTTCATACCAAACACGATTCAGGGAATCTGTATAATAATAAGGCCGAATAATCAGGGAATATGTATATTCACTAAAAATTTCAGGGAATATACATATCCTCTGAGTGAATCAGACATTATGCACATTCCCTGAAAATATCAGAGAATATATATATTCCCTGATTATACAGATTCACTGTAACATATATATGTATATATATATATATATATATATATATATATATATATATATATATATATATTAGGTATTTTATAAATTTTTGTTCACTAATTAAATGATAGAGAAAAATAAAATTAGTTGATTTCGTAAAGAGTTATTGAATAGAGAAAGGCTATGAACGAGAGAAAGGCATTTTGCTCGCCAAATGCTATATTGTAGTTTTTTATAGACAAAACAAACGGCCAGCTCAGGGGCTAGAGCCCATGACTCACTTGTATGAGTAAATGCTACGCTCTGCTTTAGATAATCACCAAACTAAAGGACGCCTGCAAGAAAGCCGGTAACTATGACGTTACCAGAACGTCAAGCATTATGAATGACGTCAACATTACGATAGAAGTAGGGGACCAATAAAACACAGGAACAGTCACCGGAAATAACGTCATATCGCCACACCTTAGATTTGGCCTATAAGAAGTCTTGCAAGTGAGCAAGACCGCTCTTCCATCACTAGGAAACACAGTGAAAGGTTTCCCCCTTCTCCCCCCATCTTGGGGTGTGACCCTCCCCCACACCAAATTTCGACGTGACAGGCACTTAATTAACTTCAAGAAATGCGGTACAGTTGGCCGCAAGAAGAAGGAGGAGAGAAGTCCAGTTGGGGATGCCCTTTTGCCTTTCAACCTGAGAGGTGAATAAATAAGTTAACTCCTGCCCGAGACGGGGTAGGAGGAATTTTCCAATGTTTCCATGGGAGGAGGACACCAGTCTTAGACTTGAGTTCCCTTCCTGCCTGTAAAGGGGACTCACGGATTCTGCAACCCACAGCAAATGGAAGTTCCAGTCCACGGTTACAGCCTCCAATCTTCAAGAGAATTAATTTTGCTTCCCAGTTTTTGTACTTTAAACTCTGAAAATGTAGAAGAGATTCGTAAAATCGTTGTTCACCAAAGTTCACTTATTAAAGTAAAGAACTGGAAGGAAATAGTAATGTTTATATCGCACATTTTAAAAACGATTTTCCAAAAAAAAAAAATTACTTGTCTTTCCATCTTTACTAAATATATGTGTAACTGGGTATCATAAATTTTCTTCTGATGAGGAAATGTGAAACTGTTTAACTGGAAATCTTAAATTTTGTTCTGGTGAGGAAATGTGAAACTATGTAACTCACTAATTACCTAACGTTTCACATAAAAAAATGTGTATGTATTCAAACATGAAAGTAAATGCATTCTCACCGTTTAGAAGAATGTACAACCTTGAATACAATTCATTTTTTCACCGGGCAATGACACTACCAATTACGGCCCAATTAAAAAATATATATGTATGAAATATATATACTTAACTATCCACTAATTAAAAGAAGCGTATTTTTCCACTGCTTGGAAAACCTACAATGCATTTTCCACAATTGCTTCCAACCTCTCCACTCGTTATCTCCCACTGATGACCTCTGCCTGGTGACATAATTATTTATCGACTGATTTGAGCTCCAAATGCTTTAGTCTTCGTTAGCTGGTGTCAAATAAAAGGGCTCCGAAAAGAGGTCGTAAAAAGAAGTCGCTAAAAAAGGGTCGAAGAAAGTTGTCGCTGGTAATTCTTATTTTGCATTGTCTTATCTCTGTTTTCCGCTCGTTTGATAAATGTTCTCCAGTTTCTTCGTTGATTTTTACAATATTAGATGGTATTTTCCATTTTATTATACTAGTGCATTTAAACTTGTATGTCCTAATCATATATGTATATATATATATATATATATATATATATATATATATATATATGTGTGTGTGTGTGTGTGTGTTTGTGTATACAGTATATATACAAGCTCAAGATAGAGCCGACTGGTGAAATCTAACCGTATATATATATATAAAATATGTATATATATATATATATATACATATATATATATATATATATATATATATATATATATATATATTTATATAGATATCTTTATATGTATATATATATATATATATATATATATATATATATATATATATATATATATATATATATATATATATATATAGCAGCTTTAGACAGAGACGGCTGGCTGAATCTAACTGAGGCCCTTTTCGTCTATAGGCGCAGCAGAATGTGATATATATATTATATTATATATATATATATATATATATATATATATATATATATATATATATATATATATATATATATATATATATATATATATATATACAGGTAGATATAGAAAGAGAGATCCAAAAATAGTCGTTAATTATGTCCATTTAGAAGGGCCTCATAAATGTACCTCTGTGAGGGCTTTAACGAGGTACAAACATGATGCATCCAAAATGCATCTCTTCTTCTGCAGTCTTTGCATAGAAATAATCTCTTTCCCAGCGGTAGAAGTCATTGCACCTACTCCAGAAAGGTAGAAAACCTCTCTCTCTCTCTCTCTCTCTCTCTCTCTCTCTCTCTCTCTCTCTCTCTCTCTCTCATATGCAAATGGACACATACTTGCATACATACACATACACGCAAACGCGCGCACATACACACACGCACACACACATATATATATATATATATATATATATATATATATATATATATATATATATATATATATATATATATATACATATATATATACATATATATATATATATATATATATATGCTTAAATCTATGTATATACAGTCATACGTATACATGAATATATATTGATATATACACATGCATATATGTATTTATAGATAGGTATATACAGTACATACAAGATGTGTGTATATATATATATATATATATATATATATATATATATATATATATATATATATATATATATATAATTTCATATCAAATATTCGTTATTTTACCATTTCTTTTATTAGAAGTAACTTGTATGAAAACAAACGAATTTGAAATCGTTACCCATTCCAGCCTAAATGTACATGTAGTAAAAATAAAAATAAAATTTTGTTATATAATAAAAGAAAAGTAGCAGAAATTGAAAGAGTATTTACGCTGGACTAATCCCATGCAATACTTTCGTGTAATGAGTGTATGAGCTAAGGATGGGTTTTTTGGGAGCTTGTAGGCTGAGTCATCAGCAGCCATTACCTGATCCTCCCTGGTCCTAGCTTGGGTGGAGAGGGGGTTGGCTGAAAGCTTAGGCAGGGTATACTGCAGCAGTTACTGCCTGGTGTGTAAATAGGATCTGAAAGTTTTTTTTTTTTTTTTTTTTTTTTTTTTTTTTTTTTTTTTTGTCTCTCACTGAAGAAAGAAATTGGAGTTTCAGGAAAGGTTGGTATCATCAATACACTTTTATTATTATTATTATTATTATTATTATTATTATTATTATTATTATTATTATTATTATTATGATGATGATGATGATGATTTTCTTAATAATGGTCTACAGAGTCTGGTTGGTTATAATGTGGGGTTCTGGGTCACATCCAGCTTCCTTAGGAATCCATCACTTTACTCTTTATATGTTGTCTTGCAAGTAGCACGCTCTTCTGCACAAGTCCTGGGGCTATATCGGCTCCTATCTTTTCAAGATTCCTTTGCAATGATTTAAGTATGGTTCCAAGTGTTCTTATTATTATTATTATTATTATTATTATTATTATTATTATTACCTATTATTATTATTATTATTATTATTATTATTATTATTATTATTATTTATAGCTAAGCTACAATCCTAGTTGGAAAAGCAGGATGCTACAAGCCCAAGGACTCCAACAGGCAAAAAATAACCCTGGGAAGTAATGAATGGAAGTAAGGAAATAAACAAATTATCGAGTATAAAATATCCTAAGACCAGCAGCAAGGTTAAAATAGATCTGTCATACAGGAACTATGAATACAGACTTATGTCAGCCTGTTCAATATGAATACAGACTTATGTCAGCCTGTTCAATATGAATACAGACTTATGTCAGCCTGTTCAATATGAATACAGACTTATGTCAGCCTGTTCAATATGAATACAGACTTATGTCAGCCTGTTCAATATGAATACAGACTTATGTCAGCCTGTTCAATATGAATACAGACTTATGTCAGCCTGTTCAACATAAAAGAAAAAAAAATATTCGCCGCACGTTTGAACTACTGAAGTTCCATCGATTCAACATTGATGTAAGCAGTGATAATGACCTTTCTATATCTTGTCAATAATA
>NC_090753.1:57994575-57997075 GCF_036898095.1 Palaemon carinicauda
AGCAAGTGCAGTTCTGTTGGTGGGTTTACCTGAGTCAATATCTGGGTTGAAGCGATCTGAGCACTCACAAACTTATGGATAAGCTACATTAATTCAAATAGAGGTGTTTAAAGCTGACCACTTCATCTGTCAGAAGTTCAAGTGCTAGACCTGGTGTGGCAGAGCCTCTACATTACCTTCAGTGCAGAGTAGTTTGTGGTTTTGCCTGTGACAATGTCTGGGCTAAAGCGATCTGAGCAATCACAAATGTATGAGCAAGCTACATTAATTCAAATAGAGGTGTCTAAAGGTTAACTATTTCATCTGTCAGAAGTTAAAGTGCTAGGTCTGGTGTGACAGGTTCTCTACATTACCTGCGAGTGCAGTGTTGTTTGTGGTTTTGCCTGTGTCAATGTCTGGGTTGAAACGATCTGTATGGATAAGCTACTTAAATTCAGGGAGAGGTGTTTAAATGCTGACTACTTCCTCTATCAGAAGTTCACATGCTAGATCTGGTGTGGCAGAGCCTCTACATTACCTGCAAGTGCAGTGTTGGTTGTGGCTTTGCCTGTGTCAATGTCTGGGTTCCTCAGGGTGTGCGATGACCGCCTGCCCCGAGCCATCCATAGGCCTACCAGAAGTGCGACTACCGTTAGGACGATCCCTAGGCCTATCCCCATTATCCAAAGGAACTTCCTGGGCTTTGGCCTGGAGGGTAGGCCTACAGTAGATCAGAAAATAGAAATGTATGAATCTTATCAATTTGTTTCCCGAGAAAAGAAGAATATGTGTAGATAGACAAGTTCAAATCGTCATCCTTCCTTTTTGTTTGAACAAAACCTCACTAGATTTCAAATTCAAAGACTTTAATGACCTAAATTTCAAACAGATAATTTGTATATATCACTCGAAGTGCCATGAAATATATCAAATCAACCATTTCTACACAAACTTCGTATACTTTTACACTCACTTATTTGCATTTTGGCTTCTCTGTGTGTTTGTATATGGAAATTCTTCACCGGGGTCTTTCCTCTGGCGTTAACTGCACTAACAGAGACTATGTACTTTCTGTTGGGCTCCAAGGAAGACAATTCTACTGTGGCTTGACTGGAAGACTTGTTCAGGACGAGCTCCCCACTTGAAGATAATCGAACCTGTGGAAGAAGATTAACATCGATGAAAAATAGTGATGGATTTCAAACATTAGAAATTCCAATAGATTGTTGCTTTGTATTATTATCAGTTTTAAAAACGGAGTTCTCCTGTTTATCAAAATTGGAAACTCTAGGAAGAAAAATACGAGAATATTCACTACTGTTATTCAATAACTATTATCCAGGACTATTTTTAGTCTCCATTTATCTAAAACAAAGAAATATAGAAGTATTTATTGTTGCCATTCAATAACTATTATCCAGGATTATTTTTAGTAACCAGATATCTAAAACAACAAGATACCCCCCCCCCCTGGAAACGACAGGAAATGAGATACATGTCTGAGAGGACTCACTTGGTGGAGAAACTGCTGACGTTGGCTGTTTGATTTCGCCTGGTCACAAGCGACTGTTACTTCGTTTGAGGACACTTTGGCTATGGAACAGTTCACCTGAACTTCAGACAGACCTGCAGTTTCAAGTTTTAGGAAAAATTGCAATTTTCATTAGTTATAAATAAAAACAATTTTGGGTGAAATTGTAATTTTTTTTTTCAAGAGGGAAAATATGCTGGACAGAAGAATTATATTTTAAATTATTATTCATGATTAAGAAATATATAATGCCATATATCAAACTTTAGAATGTTAATTTAATGTTTGAAATTATTGATGAAATATGAAAAATGAGCACAATTCTTTCCTTCGCTGACCAAACTATAACACAGTTAACCATCTAGTAACTTTTTAGTACGCTTTTCAACAAGACCCCAACCCCCTTCTCTCTCTCTCTCTCTCTCTCTCTCTCTCTCTCTCTCTCTCTCTCTCTCTCTCTCTCTCTCTCTCTCTCTCTCTCAAAAACGCACTTCATGTCAACAACGGTATCCATAATATCTACAGTTTACCTTCACTTAGCAAGAGACCGTATTTAGCCTTCAACAACAGCTAATCTCAAAGAACACCATTAACGTCCCTGCTTGGTGATCAACCTCACTGGGGTTCGAGCCCCGCTCAAGCTTGATGGTTTCTTGTAGTTTCTGCAACCTCGCCATCCTTCTAAACTTGTTGAGTCATCATCAACCATTGCCCGGTCCTCCCTGTTCCTGGATTGAGCTTTGATCATACCGACATATGGTGAGCCTCTAATTTGTTACTGTCCATTAGGTGATTCTCATTGGTCTTAGTTTAGGTGGTGATCATATGGATATATGGTGATTCTCTAGGGATTTTGTCACTGTCTAATGTCTGGTCCTCCCTGGTCCTAGCTCGGGCTTTGATTATATGGGTATATGTTGAACCTCTAGGGCATTTGTCTCTGTCCATTGCCTAGTCCTCCCTGGTCCTAGCTTGAGCTTTGATCATACA
>NC_090753.1:57999575-58022075 GCF_036898095.1 Palaemon carinicauda
CCTCCACCTCCTCCTCCCTGTTCCTCATCTCTTGCGTCACTCACGAACATCCAGGTGAATTTGACATCTGTTGGGTACGCGTGCACCAAACAGGTGAGCGAGACCGTCTGGCCAATTTGAGCTCCAATGGTGCTCTCGTTCAGGGCACAGATGGGGACGTCTGTGAGAGGGGATAAAATACATAAATATAAAGAATAAATTTTAAAGATTAATCAAGTTTATTTACTCTTAAGTCTCCTGAGAAGTTATTGGATATCAACAACTTGTTTGATGAATGGATGTCAAATGTGACAGAGTGAGATTCAGCAAAGCAGAAAAATGTAAGTTGTTGAGACTGACAACGCCCTAGATAGTGGCCATATATAGATATGATCAGCGTTCAAGTCCCCCCTCCACCCTAGCTAGGACCAGGCAGGGCAAGGCAATGGCTGTAGATGATTCAGCAGGTAGACCTATAGGCCCCCCTAAAGCCCACATCTTTAGCTCACACGGGTGGTGAGGTTATAGACACTACTAATATATATATATATATATATATATATATATATATATATATATATATATATATATATATATTATATATATATATATATATATATATATATATATATATATATATATATATATATATATATATATATATATATATATATATATATATATATATATACACACGCACTATCATCATTCGTGATTATTTTTATTAATTTTCATAGCCGTGTTTATCGAAAATATTTTTGCTAAAAAAATCATTATAAATTAGTATTTCAGCCAAAATGTCATGCAAGAAGTCGAAATTATATATTTCTTTGAATTTAAGAATATTGTTGACCTCTATAGCTTCTCAAATATAGGTCACTTCGTTATTCTGCTTTTAAAAATAATACAATTTTTATAAATGAAATTTTTACTTCAATGACTGACCAAAGGAAATAAAAAGAAAAAAAAGGAATATATTGCCTTTGACGTTTATTCATTTTATATAACAAATTAGGATTTCAAATCTTTCAAGAAAGCTCTTTTGCCAATAAGCCGTTTCTGTTTTTTTAGCTTCAAGTTAAGCTGGCTTTGTGCCAGAAGGCTTCCTGGGTACTCAGCTTCCACCGTTAAAAATTTGCAGTAAAAATACCTTAAAAAGCCTGGAATAAATTTTGCCAGGCATTTACCATTTTATAAACGGACATAATGACGTAAAGGAGTGACATTACGGTCACCACCCTGTAAAGGATAATAACGAAATAGGTTACAAATTACTGTTGCCTGTATTTTACTGAAGTTACTTCACCATACCTCCACCCCCCCCCCCGGAAAAATACGCATCATGTCTCTATGGAAGACCAAGATTCATATATATTAATCCTAATCTGGACACTGGGGAAATTCCCCAGTGAAAGATATGAAGGACTTTGGGACACCTGATCAATGCTCCTTTACGTTTCTTCTGACGAATATCTACAGGTGAATCCTTAAAGTTAAAAGGGTTGTGGTGGTCGATGTGGTAAAGTTCCTGACTGGTGAACGCCAGACTGGGGTTCGAGTCCTGCTCAAACTTGTTAGTTCCTCTGGTCGCTGCAACCTCACCATCCTTGTGAGCTAAGGATTGGGGGGGGGGGTCTGGAGAAGACATCAGCACGTCCCTGATTGGTGAACTCCAGACTGGGGTTTGAGTCCCGTTCAAACTCATTAGTTCCTTTGGTCGCTGCAACTTCACCATCCTTGTGAGCTAGGGAAGGGGAGTTTGGAGGAGCCTATAGGTCTATCTGCTGAGTCATCAGTAGCCATTACCTGCCCCTCTCTGTTCCTAGCCTGGGTGGATAGAGGGAAGGGCTTGGTCGCTGATCATATGTATATATGGTCAGTCTTTAGGGCATTGTCCTGCTTGATAGGGCAGTGTCACTGTCCCTCGCCTCTGCCATCCATGAGAGTCCTTTAAACGTTAAACCTCCTACTGAAGAGGAAAGGAGTAAGGTTTAATGAATACCTGGAAAACACTTAACAAGTACTTACTAAACAACCTAGTTTTTTTCATTTTAGAAGAAGAAGAAGAAAAGAAAAGGAAAAGAAGAAGAAAAATAAAAAATAAAATGAAAAGCTAAATGAAAAAGTAGAACAACAACAACAACAACAACAAATAATTAGGAGACGAGGTTTTAGCGTTGAAGAAATGTCGAGGTGCACAAAGGCTTTTTTTTTCAAAGGCGGAAAAACATTAGTCCTAAAAAACGGGAAATGGGCAACAGAAATGGGGAAAAGGAACGAAAAATGCTAGAGAGAAATAAAGGAGAATAGGGTAGAAATTGGAAAGAATGAAAAGAAATAAGAAAATTGTAGAATAAAACAAAGGAAAACAGTGGAAAAAGGGAGAAAGAAAAAATGGAGAAAAATGGGAAAGAGTAGAAAATGTCAATCAGAAAGATTGTCAAAGAGGAAATGAAAAGAATAGATGGAGATGGAAAGGAAAACATGTGAAAAGAGATAAAGGGAAAAAGGAAAAATGTAAAGAAAAAAATTACTAGAAATGGGAAAACTAGTGTAGGATATACAGTTTTAAATGACTGTTCTAAATGAATTGGCAACGTTTAAAGGTTTAAAGGTCGCTCATGAATGGCAGAGGCAAGTGACAGTGACACTGCCCAATCAAGCAGGACAATGCCTTAGAGGCTGACCAATACATATGATCAGCGACCAAGCCTCTCTTCACCCAAGCTGGGACCAAGGAGGGCCATGCAATGGCTGCTGATGATTCAGCAGATAGACCTACAGTCTCCCCCAAACCCCCCATCCTCAGCTCACAAGGATGGTAAGGTTATAGCACGGTCCAGATATACCAGGTCAGCCAGACAGCGTACCGATTTTAAGCCTCTTCTGCGCACCTACGTCATCTGAAGTGGCTTAGTGTTGGCGAGACCCATTAAGAACGTAGATCTATCACACAGTCAATGTAAATAAAACAACATTTTACCTTTGGAAAATATTTTATTAAGTTACAACTTTCATTTTTTTTTTTTTTTCTTAGGGCCTCCCTGCATGGTTGTCCTTGACGTTTTCTATACTTTATCAAATTATTAACATATCGCATTCGAAAATATACCGACATCTTAACAAAAAAAAGCAATAACATCGTCAGGAACTTCCATGAGAGCTTCCCCGTGTACAGCATTAAAAATCTCCCGCATTATTAACAACTGAAAAAAACTGACTAGAAGGTGTATGTAATTCCCCCCGATTAACACATGCTATCCAAGTATCATTACTTAGCACTTCTTCAGTCTTATTTCCTAACTCAGGATATTTTACACAAAGTTTCTTTACAATATATCCACCAATGTATTTAAGAGCTTCTTCCTCAATTACTCCCCAATATCTTTCTTTATTTCTTGATTTGCTCTCAAAAGGTCTTCTTCCTCGTCTAAAGCATCTTTCTCTAAATCAAAATCTAAATTTCTGAGTATCTGCGTTGTTAGGCATATTTCTAACGCTGTCCCTTTTTTTCGTGATATATTCATTGTCTTTGGCTGATTCATGAGATTTTTCAACAGTGGTGATATTACACTTTTCACTTAATACTTTAATTTCCTTTCCTAGTAACATTTTTTTTTAGCCGAAATTTAAAGTTCACAGCATGAGGATGATCATAGTGCCCATCCATTTGCCTTATACACCCAAAGAAATGTTCAAGGCAATCTTTGATTTAGTGTTTGTGTAAGTAGGTAGTCAATTTCTAGGACTTTCAATACCTAGTAACCTAGACTTTATGTCATCTTTGTAATCGCCTGGTTTAAAATGAATCGAGCAAACAGTAGCATCCACAACGTTAATTCTGTCTGCACGGCAACATGCATGTATCCACTGGTCTATGTGTGGTTTTTCTTTTGGAAAGCGATGGTATTTTATGTTTGAGCTTTTAGTTTTATCATGTCTATTATAACAGCCAAATACTGCGCAGTTACTTGGCATTATTAGTGACGGAATGAATGAATGAATAAAATGATAATGGACACAGCGTCTCCTATTGTTTACGTTACCTCTATAGGTAGCTAACTAAGGCAACGGTCCTTTGTTTTGTTTACCCACGTGTGTGAGACAGGGAAGCGCGCTGGCTGACCTGGTATATATAGTCCTTGGGTTATAGCGACCCCAAAAAACTAATGAGTTTAAGCAGGACTAGAACATCAGTCTGGCGTTCACCAGTCAGGGACGTTACCACATCGTAATAATAATAATAATAATAATAATATCCCACTGATGAAAGTAAGTACAACTACTGTATTTAGCTACCTAGAATTTCTACAAAATTCGTCTTCAATTTTCAACTTAAATCTACCTTAAAATAGATAATCTGTAATATAGACAATAATCGTTGACACAAGTAATTATCAAATATTCAAATTCGAAAAAAAAAAAAATTCTAAGCAATATTTAAAATTAATTTTTCTTGAAAAAATTATTAAATCGGAAATGGAAACCGTTTTCTTTATAAAGAATTCTCCAATTACGTTAAAACTTTATAAAATTAGAAGCTTAATGTTCATACTTTCTTAATGTAGTTGTCATCAAGGTAAGTGAATAATTTATAATTTATCATCATCATCACCTCCTACGCCTATTGACGCAAAGGGCCTCGGTTAGATCTCGCCAGTCGTCTCTATCTTGAGCTTTTAATTCAGTACTTCTCCACTCATCGTCTACTTTTTATGAATAATAATTAGAATTTATACATAAGACAAATCCATAATGAACGTAATCTCGATCGAACATTATTATTATTATTATTATTATTATTATTATTATTATTATTATTATTATTATTATTATTATAAGCTAAGATTCAATCATCGTTGGAAAATCAGGATGCCATAAACCCAAGGGCTCCAACAGGGAAAATAGCACAGTGAGGAAAGGAAATGAGGAAATAAATAAACTATATGAGGAGTAATAAGCAAAGAATGTAAAATATCTTTATTATTATTACTACTACTACTACTACTACTACTACTACTACTACTACTACTACTACTACTACTACTACTACTAGGTAAGCTACAACTCTGGTTGGAAGAGCAATAAAAACGTTAAGATAGATCTGTTGTATATAAACAATAAAAAAAGATACTTATGTCAGCTTGTTCAACAAAAAAAAAAAAACATTTGCTCCGAGTTTGATCTTCTGAAGTGCCACTGATTCAACTGCCTGACTGTTAGAATTAACTGCATATCTATTACTGCGTACATGATGCTACAGTCTGGGAAGATCTGAATGCAAAAGATTATCAGAATTATAACAAATCTTATTCAATATGATCAGGAATAAAAAAATTAATAGACGGCCAGTTTTTGTCCTACAAATTAAGATGAAACTCAGCAACCAGAATCCAGACAGGAGAACAATACTTAAAAAAATGCAAAACTTAGTTCTTCAGAATAGATAGATCACCCAAAAATCTTCATCAAAGACTTCCTCAATAAGACAATTTCTTTGTGCACTTGAAGAAGAAACAGACCGAATGTGCTTCTCTAAAGTAAATATGCAATTAAGAGTCCCACCTAAAGTTTGAAATGAGTTGTAGATACTTGAAGAAACATTATCAATGTAAAAAATGGATGCTGACGAGCAGATGTCCTCGACCTACCTACAATCCTAGTTTGACTTTTGTTAGGGTTCGATTTCATGCCCCATAATTTGCATTTTGCACTAATTTTAGCTAGATCTCTATCAAAAAGAGTAGCATCATTTGCATATGCAACGAGCTTGTTTTCTAGGCCAAACCACATGTCATGTCTATATAGTATGAAAAGTAATGGGCCAAGAACACTACCCTGAGGAACACCAGATATCACATTCCTATACTCACTATGGCGTCCATCAACAACTCTGAGATCTATTGCTTAAGTTTGAAAACAAAGGCCTCATGATTAACACGGTCAAAGGCAACGCTAAAATCAAGGCTAATTATACGATGTTCCTGACCATAATGAAGAGATTTTGTACAGCATTGGAGGTAGCAAGAAGGGCATCACATGCTCCAAGGCCTTTACAAAAACCAAATTGCACACTAGGGAATGGATTATCACCATCAGCGTACCCTTTTAGACGTTTTGCCCACAGACGTTTAAAACTTTATATAACATGGGAGTTATGGAAATTGGGCCGTAATCAGCCAGGCTAGAACTGATTATAATCAATAACATACACTTGACTGTCCCCATTCTCAGAAAGAGCTCACTATCTCAGTCTAGGACTGATCTACGATTTACAATAAATCTATTAATACTTTGATAAATTGAAAACCAGATAATGGATGCAACAGTTGAACAGCATAAATATTTATAGGAATTATTTCGAATGATATCTTCAATGCGCAGTTAAGCGATGCAAGAGTTTTATTGCGATGTCAAATACTGCGAAAAAAGGATATTGATGACGCTTATGAATAAATGCAAAGATGCAACAATAATCTTCACAGTTGACAAATAATAATTTTACTATATATCTTGACGATTAATTTTCAATTTCATATTTTTGAGAAAGCATTCAATATCCTTCATAGACAATATTTAGATACAACATTAGTGTACTTAAAACAACAACAACAACAACAACAACAAATACAACCGTTTCTAGTTCAGTATAGGACAAAGGTCTCAGACATGTCCTTATTCATGTGCAAGGTTTGGCCATTTGCAACCGTGTTTAGTTCACTATAGGACAAAGGCCTCAGACATGTCCTTATTCATGTGTGGGGTTTGACCATTTGCAACCGTTTCTAGTTCACTATGGGACAAAGGCCGTACACGTGTCCTTATTCATGTCTGGGGTTTGCAACCGATTCTGATTCACTATAGGACAACCGATTCTAATTCACTATAAGACAAGGGTCTCAGACATGTCCTTATTCATGTGTGGAGTTTGGCCATTTACAACCGTTTGTAGTTCACTATAGGACAAAGGTCTCAGATTTGTCCTTATTCATGTGTGGTGTTTGGCCATTTGCAACCGTTTGTAGTTCACTGTAGGACAAAGGTCTCAGACATGTCCTTATTCATGTGTGGGGTTTGGCCATTTGCAACCGTTTGTAGTTCACTATAGGACAAAAGTGTCAGACATGTCCTTATTCATGTGTGGGGTTTGGCCATTTGCAACCGTTTGTAGTTCACTATAGGACAAAGGTCTCAGACATGTCCTTATTCATGTGTGGGGTTTGGCCATTTGCAACCGTTTGTAGTTCACTATAGGACAAAGGTCTCAGATATGTCCTTATTCATGTGTGGTGTTTGGTCATTTTCAACCGTTTGTAGTTCACTATAGGACAAAGGTCTCAGACATGTCCTTATTCATGTGTGGTGTTTGGCCATTTGCAACCGTTTGTAGTTCACTATAGGACAAAGGTCTCAAACATGTCCTTATTCATGTATGTGGTTTGACCATTTGCAACCGATTCTAGTTCACTAAATGACAAAGGTCTCAGACATGTCCTTATTTATGTGCGGTGTTTTGCCATTTGTAACCGTTTGTAGTTCACTATAGGACAAAGGTCTCAAACATGTCCTTATTCATGTGTGGGGTTTGACCATTTGCAACCGATTCTAGTTCACTAAATGACAAAGGGCACAGACATGTCCTTATTCATATATGGTGTTTGGCCATTTGCAATAGTTTCTAGTTCACCATAAAACAAAGGCTTAAGACATGTCCTTATTCATGTCTGGGGTTTGACCATTTGCAACCATTTATAGTTCGCTATTGGACAAAGACCTTAGACTTGTCCTTATTTATGTCTGGGGTTTGGCCATTTGCAACCGTTTCTATATCACTATAGGACAAAGGCCTCAGACATGTCCTTATTCATGTCTATGCTTTGGTTATTTGCAACCGTTTCTAGTTCACTATAGGACAAAGGCCTCAGACATGTCCTTATTCATGTCTGGGGTTTGGCCATTTGCAATCGTATGTAGTTCTCTATAAGATAAAGGTCTCAGACATGTTCTTAGTCATTCTGGGGTTTGGCAATTTGCAAAAACTTCTTGTTCATCATAGAATAAGGACTTAAGACATGTCCCTATTTATGTCTGGGGTTTGTCCATTTGCAACCGTTTCTAGTTTACTATAGGACAAAGGACTCAGACAAGTCCTTATTCATGTCTGGGGTTCGGCCATTTGCAACAGTTTCTAGTTCACTATAGGACAAAGGATTCAGACATGTCCTTATTCATGTCTGGAGTTGACCATTTGCAACCGTTTGTAGTTTACTATTGGATGAAGAGTCAGACATGTCCTTTTTCATATTTGGGGTTTGATCATTTACAACCGCTTCTAGTTCACTATAGGGCAAAGGCATCAGACATGTCCTTATTCATGTCTGGTGTTTTGCCATTTGCAACCGTTTCTAGTTCACCATAGGACAAAGATCTCAGATATGTCCTTATTCATGTCTGGGGTTTGGCCATTTGTAACCGTTTGTAGTTCACTACAGGACAAAGGCTTAAGACATGTCCTTATTCATGTCTGGGGTTTATTCATTTGCAACTGTTTCTAGTTCTCTATAAGACAAAGGCCTCAGACATGTCCTTATTCCTGTCTGGACTTTGACCAGTTGCAACCGTTTGGAGTTTACTATAGGACAAAGGCCTCAGACATGTCCTTATGTCTGGGGTTTGGCCATTTGCAAACGCTTCTAGTTCACCATAGGAGAAAGGTCTCAGACATGTCCTTATTCATGTCTGGGGTTTGGCCATTTGCAACCGTTTGTAATTCGTCATAGGACAAAGTTCTCACACATGTCATTATTCATGTCTTGGGTTTGGCCATTTGCAACCGTTTGTAGTTCACTATAGGAGAAAGGCCTCAGACATTTCCTTATTCATGTCTGGAGTTTGGGCATTTGTAACCGTTTCTATTTACAGTAGGACAAAGGTCTCAGACATGTTCTTATTCATGTCTTGGGTTTGGCCAATTGATACCGTTTCTAGTTAACTAAAGGACGAAGGCTTCAGACATGTCCTTCTTCATGTCTGGGATTTAGCCGTTTTCATCACCACTGTGGAATGATAATGCTGGGTGATTTTCGTCTGATCGCTCACAGCAAACCAACGTAGTAAGTGTTGCCCTGACTGATACAGTTTTGCTGATCCCTTTCACCACGTTACGTTATCCCCATTGTTAAGAGAGCATTTAATATATTCACAAATGACTAAAATGTGTCAATATCAAACACTAGCCTAAATTGTCCATTTCAATTGCAGTATTTTTAACCACTACCCAATTACGGCCTTATAATTAAAGCAATCTTTAACATCCACTTAACCAGCATAAACTCGCATCTAACGTGAACGGAGATATTCTTGCTGCTGGAATCTCCCTGGACGTTAGAGGCCTTGCAGTGGTAGTCTCCCGAATGGTCTCTAGTGACATGGTGGATGGCCAGGGTCGCTTCCTTCAGGATTGTGATCCCACTGCTGTTGGGATTCAGCGCAACGCCCTGTCGGGGGGGGGGGGGGGGGGTGATACAAAGGTGGGAGACGTTTAGAGGTGACATTCGCTGGTTTTATGGATGCATGTTGTTTGCTTACATGGAGTGGGTTTTGAGAGAGAGAGAGAGAGAGAGAGAGAGAGAGAGAGAGAGAGAGAGAGAGAGAGAGAGAGAGAGAGAGCGTGTATAGGAGCCAAAGAATAAGATTTGCGACTTTATATATATATATATATATATATATATATATATATATATATATATATATATATATATATATATATATATATAATTTGCACATTTAAACGTGTTTTTCATATTTCAAATAAGCCATATATTTCAATACATTAAAGTCTGGATTCTCTTAACGACCTCGGGATAAGAGCCCCAGGCGAAATCACTAAAAGACTATAGTATCTGACAGTGTGTGTTGCATCTGAAACTTTTCCTACAAAACTATTACAAGAAAAAGTATTTATTGAAATGCTTAAACCTAAATCCTATTTAACCAATGAAAATATTAAATCTTATACAAGTATACATAAATTAGATTACTTAAGGGAAAAAATCTCTTAAAAATAAATTCTAAAAACAGAATACTTTTATGATGAAATTTTCGAGCTGGAATTTCTAAGAACTCCAGATTTTAGAAGAAAAAAAAAAACTTTTTTCAAGAGATGTTAGAGTACAAAGAACTTCTCAAGAAGAGGGGGAGAATTTCTTAAAGATCAGATGACAATTAACTTAACGAACAATAAATGAATTGTGAATGAAAAGAGAAAGGGAATTTGGATAGAACATCCTGAAATCTCACATTTTGGAAGAATTCGATTTTGTAAGGTGGAGGGTTGGCGTCTACGATACACTCGAGGAAGAGGTCGCTGCCTTCTGTCAGCAGTTCTAAACGTTTTGGCCAGCCAAGGTTGACTCGTACGTGAGGGCGATCTGAAATTAGATGTATAGGAAATACACATACATATACACACACACGCATATATATCAGTCGTTACTAGCCCAATGCGGAACACAGGCCTTAGACATGTCCTTCCCTTAAGAATAACATAATGGTTTCCTCTAGATTGCAAAAGAAGCTGTGGGGAAGGAAGAAAAGACGATGGATTGGCGAACTAAGAAAGTTTGTCGGTGTTTTGGCATAGAAAGACGTTCTATATATATATATATATATATATATATATATATATATATATATATATATATATATATATATATATATATATATATATATATATATATATATATCTTCTCAGCCCAGTCCCATTTTTATATGCTATTGCCACTTCCATCTACTTCCGTGGTATGAATTTGCTTCATAGATTAGTCCTCTATATACTCTCCACCGGTTTCTTCTTCTTCTTCTTCTTCTTCTTCTTCTTCTTCTTCTTCTTCGTGACATACCTTCCAATATGGCGCACCTTCCTTTAGTATGTGTCCAATTTATGTCATCTTCCCTTCAAATTCTTTCTTTACTCTTAGTGTCGAGACATCCATTCCATTATTCTCATCTCTGTTATGTCCTTTTTTCTTTTCTTCCATCTTTGTCATACTCATTGTTTCTGTACAATAGAGCGTAGTAGCTGGTCTTACCCTCGCTGTGAGAAATTTTCCTTTTAGTCTTGAAAGGACTCCTGTCACAAAAAACTCCAGAGGATATTTTCCGGAGGGTATTTTCCAGTTTTTCCAGCTGCTCTATCCTGCTTTCATCCGATGGTTAACTTTCGTCTAACGTTATATTTGCTGTCCATCAATAATTAACATATATAGTATCTTATAGTGGCTTATTGGAAGCGTCCCTGTCTGGCGCTCTGTGGACAGGGGTTCGAGTACTACTCAAGCTATATAGTTTCTTGAAGTCTCTGCAACCTCACCATCCGTGTGGGCTAAGGATGGGGGGTTTGGGGGAGCCTATAGCTCTACCCTTTGAGGCATCAGCAGCCATTGTCTGGCTCTTCCTGGTCCTAGCTTGGATTGAGAGGGGGCTCGAGCTCTGATTATATGCATTGTCCCGCTTACTGGGGCAGTGTCACTGTCCCTTGCCTCTGCCATTCATGAGCGACCTTTAAACTATCCCTAACACCACAACATTACTCTGGAACCTCTGGCCTCTATTCTGTGAGATACAATTTTGGAAATATCGGAATGAAGAGCAAAAATATATTTGTTTTCAGCCAAATAACGGATGCAAATAACATGAAAGCTGATTCTCACGGGAATTACATATTTGTATTTTTTTAATTTTCACATGGAAAAATAGAATGCGTCGGTTTCTGTAAACCAAAAATGATTTTTTTTTTTTTTTTTATATAAATGAATGCTTGGTTTACCTCTGATTACCATGGGATGATCCTGTGTTATGTAGTGGGTCGGTCAGGGCTTTGTAAGGAGAGAGAGAGAGAGAGAGAGAGAGAGAGAGAGAGAGAGAGAGAGAGAGAGAGAGAGAGAGAGAGAGAGAGGTACGTATGTATATGAATATATATATATATATATATATATATATATATATATATATGTGTGTGTGCGTGTATACACATGTGTATATATATATATATATATAAATATATATATATATATATATATATATATATATATGTGTGTGTGTGTGTATGTACATATATGCATATACATATGTATGGAAATTTGTATGTATGTGCATATATACATATAATTGTGTATATGTATGTATGTTTTCATACACACATACACACATACATACATATATATATATATATATATATATATATATATATATATATAAATATATATATATATATATATATATATATATATATTTCTCCCTATGTAAACAGTATATATATCAATATATCAATATATATATATATATATATATATATATATATATATATATGTATGTATATATGTGTGTGTGTGTTTGTGTGTATACATAATTCCATCCTACTAAAATACAAAATAACATTCCGCTCAGTCGAATTTTCTCTCTTACCTTGCAAAGCTCTAACCAATAAGTGACTTAACCCATTTTGAAAAATATCTTCATAGTGGAATTTACCAAAAATATATGTTTTTACCAATTGAAAATTATATAAAAGAACCTTCTAATCTCTTGAGGTTCAGCATGCAAACTATTTGCATTTGTTATTTGAATGAAAAATATTTTGGTCATCATTCATATATTGCCAAAATTGTATTTTTTAGAATTAGTGAAGATGATTTGTTCTGATGTGCTATTATTTGCAGATTTGAAAATAAATCGTGCGAATTTCCACAAGCGTATTTAGTAATAAATTCCTTCAATTCAAATATTTGCAATACCGTAATTTTTAGATTATGTAGACGTACTTATTTAATGTTATTTTCATAATAGTAGCGTCTCTTTTCATTTAAAAAATTCTAGAATCATCAAGCTACAGTAATAGTTGTTTTAGATTATGTAGACGTAATTTTTTTATTCATTTTTTTTTTCATAACAGAACGACCTTATTACCTCCGTCAAGGAGGTTATAATATTGAGTCTATTTATTTATATATTTAATATCTTTTGTTGTCTGTGTGTCTGTGGACAGGATCAATTTTCACCACAGATAGAGATCAGGTCATGGACGACCCCATATCATTTTGGAGACGATCCGGTACCTGATCCGGAGTCTAGATCCGGATTCACTTTTTTCACAGTTTTGAAGACGTCAAAACAAATTGAATTTTCACCAAATTTTAACTATGGATAGATATTATGCATCGGAAGAAACCTTGAAAATTTGGAGATGATTCGGATCAAGATCACGTACGATTCTGGATTTACATTGCACTTTTCACCATCTGCTGTACCGTCATCGAATGAAAACTGGGAGGCAATGTCCCTGATACTTTAGATAAGTGTTGACACACTTCATTGATGGAGGTCTGAAATCTCTGATTGCTCTTGTTATGCATATATTCATCTCCTCTTTAATTCCTAAAATCTCCAAGTTTAAATTACGAATTCCTTTAATACAAATATTTTCCTAATTGTAATTATTAGATTTTTTTTTCTTTATAAAAGAATTGTTACCTATATACTCGTTTTTTTTTCCACTCACCGACGCACGTGATTATCTAGTTTCTTGAAATATTTTATCCTGATAAACTATCATTGACTAATTAACTATACTCTGTTTTTTTAACCGAGGCACATTTGACTGACTCGCATTAGTGCCCTTTTAGCTCGGAAACCTTTCCTACCAGCTGATTGGTTGCAAGTATTGTGTCCGAATGGCATAATTGTTTACAAATAATTACCAAGTGATGTGAATTGAAACTTATTTATTAACCTTCATTTCTTCTTCAGATATATATTTTATAAATAAATAATGTTAACGAAGAAAGATATTATTAAGTATTGTGATGGTAAGTCTAGATTTGATAACACTTGCCGAAGTCAACGACAGAAGATTGTTTTCGGATGAATAATGTTCTAACTTTTCACATATTTTAACACAAAATGGGATAAATTACACTAAGTATTAGAAAAAAAATTATATACTTTCTTTGAATTCCAGAGTCTTCTAAAACCGTGGAATTAATAAAACTCTGTTTTTGGTTTAAAATTTCGGAGAGGTAAAAGGAGCAGCCTTGTGTCAACTATGGAGGGAGGGGGGGGGGGTTGGCTGTGGGTTGAATGGTGGGGGGGGGGGGGGGTTGGCTGTGGGTTGAATGGTGGGGGGGGGGTTATCGTGGTTGTAACTCGGTGAAATTATGAATTCATTTAATTTTGATTTTTTATGTAATTTATGGAAAACTACATTATCCTTAAACCTAAAATACGTATATTGATATAATCAAAACTTATACGGAATAAATAGCAAACCCTTTCTCAGGGAGCACTCACATCTCAGAATAATGATGCATTATACTATTGGTATTTTTCAGTGTGCACTAATTTTCATAAAGAAAATTATAAGATTTATTTCTTAGAAACATTTATATATTACTCTTAAATGAGTACATGGTTCGTGGAATATTTTCATAGAGAATTTTGTTTTTGCTTTCAGTTATAATCAAACTTTATTCATTATTTATATTAACTTTTTTTTTCTTTGGCGAAATTTATAAGAAAAAGAGATAGAAAATTTTTCTGAGATTGAAAGTAAATGACAAGCAATATTGGGATTGCCTTTTGGAGAGAGAGAGAGAGAGAGAGAGAGAGAGAGAGGAGAGAGAGAGAGAGAGAGAGAGAGAGAGAGAGAGAGAGAGAGAGATGGGGGGGGGGCCGATCAACTCCCAGTCTTATATCAATCTCTGGAACGTTTTTATGTTCTTAATATTCTTTCCATGGAATATTTTATCCCCTTGAAGGCCAGCAAAGAGAAAGTTATAAGGGGGTTATATATTTTTGGCTTCAAAGTTCATAAAAAGAACAAAGAAAATGAAATGGGTTTTCTTTTTAATACAAAATCTTGCAGGTAACATAGAAAAATGTCATCACACAACCTCTATAATGTTTATAACGCTTTCAAAAGTCTAAAATCAATGACTACAACACCACATGTACTCACTGCAGAGCCTCTACAACCTTAGCAACGCTTCCAGAAGGCTGATTATCAAAGTAAAACAGAAGTATAAACTGAAGATCATTCAAACGTATGCACCAACAACATCTCATACAAAGGAAGAAATAAAAACTTTCTATGAAGATCGGGAGATCTTATAAGATTTTCTGGGATCAATCTATTCTGAAGAAATGTTTTAATTCTTTCATTCTACCTTGTTTCCAGTATTGTTCTCCTGTCTGGTCTTCAGCTGGTGATTCTCATCTTAATTTCTCCACGGCGTCAGATTTCAGTAAAACGTCAAAATCTCACCATTCTTCTGACCTGTTTGTTGCTCTTTTCGATTTTCGCAAACAACTGACATTTCCCTGAATCAGCTTCTCTCAAAGGAACACTTTGCGTTATGTTTTTATTTTTATCATCATCATTATCATCATCATCATTTTGCCATTAGTCTCTATTTCGAGCTTTTGAATAAATAAACGATTTTAGTTGTTTTTATAATGTTGTTTTTCTGTAGGTTGGGAAATGGTTAAACTCTGTTGTGGTCGATTTTTCATCGGAACTCACTTTTTATTTTTGAGGTATAAGCATTTCACTTAAGAACTCGTTTGTCTTACGTTGTTTACTGAAGTTTACCGATATTCGCCTATGTTTACCGATGTTCCCGGCGTTTAACCATATTTAACCATGTTTACCGTGGTTTTAATGAAATTACCGATGAAATTACTTCTAAACTATAGTTTTATTAATCATTTGTTTTATCTTTCTTTTCTCCTTATTATTTATTAAGTTTATTTGATGTTTTATTCTTACATTTTCCCTATTATAAAACTTTACTCTTCAAACCTAAAATTTTGGTTGATTAAGTATTATATTTATTCGAAATTTTAAAAATTTAATTATCATAAATAACAATGAATCTTTTCCACTTCTTAAGAAATATTATCGATATCTGTTTAGTAACAGATTAAACTTTACATTTACCAATTTTGCAACGCGATATTCTATCTTTGCATATCCACATTGACTGGTTGATTAATATTTCTATCTGGTTTCTTGAAATATTGTATCATGATAAACTATCATTGACTTATTACCTATACTCTGTTATTTAAGCGAGACGCATTTACACTCGCATTGGTGCCTTTTTAGCTCGGAAACGTTTCCTACTAGCTGATTGGTTGCAAGATTGTGCCCGAATGGCATCATTGTTCTCAAATGATTACCAGATAATGTGAATCGAAACTTATTTATTAACCTAAATTTTTCCCTCAGATATATATTTTATGAATAAATAATGTTAACGAATAAAGGGATTATAAAGCATTGTGATGGTAAGTCTAAATTTAATAACACTTGCAGAAGTTAACGACAGGGGATTGTTTTCGGACGCATAATTTTGTAAATTTTTACACATTTTAACACAAATTGGGATAAATTACACTAAGCATGAAAAATGTTATTATAAACTTTCTTTGAGTACCTGAATCTACTAAAACCATGGAATTAATAAAACTCGCCATCGGTGTAAAATTTCTGGGAGATAAAACGAACAGCCTTGGGTCAACTACGGAGGGGGGTGGGGGGCGTGCGGAAATGGAAGGGAGTGGGGGTACCCCGGTTGCAGGTGGGGTTGGGTTGGGTAAGGGGATCGAGGTTGTAACTCGGTGAAATTATGAATTTGTTTAATTGTGATTTTATGTAATTTATGGAAAAATACATAATCCTCAAACCGAAAATAGTTGTATTGATATAATCTAAAACTTTACGAAATAAATAGCAAACCCTTTCTATACGGAACTAGAGGGGCACTCAGTAGAGCGCAGACCTCCTGCGGGGCAGCTTATTTCTCGACCTTGATCTTGACATTGACCTTTGACTTCAACATGTATTAATTGGCATGGCTTTTCATACACTCAAATAAGAACCAAGTTTGAAGTCTCCGTGACAACGATGTCCAAACTTATGGCTGATTACGTGAATTGGACATTTTGCTTGACCGCGACCTTGACCTTCCAAAATTTAACCATTTCCATCTTTTTACATAACAGTTAATCCATGAAAGTTTCATTACTCTACGATTAAAATTGTGGCCAGGGAGCTATTCACAAACAAACACACAAACATGGGCAAAAACATAACCTCCTTCCAACTTCGTTGGCTGAGGTAATGACGTCATAGCAACAGGTAGTTTAGTCTGTTTCCTTTGACCGGAACAAATGCAATTTTAACGTTGCACGTGAATGACGAGTGAGAGGATGTCCATTGGGAGAGTTATCATACTCTCTCTCTCTCTCTCTCTCTCTCTCTCTCTCTCTCTCTCTCTCTCTCTCTCTCTCTCTCGCAGATTTTTTATTTTCATTTATTTACCTTACTATGACGTTGATATTTAATACGCTTAGTTTATCTCTCTCTCTCTCTCTCTCTCTCTCTCTCTCTCTCTCTCTCCTCTCCTCTCTCTCTCTCTCTCTCTCTCTCTCTCTCTCTCTCAAAAAGGTTTTTATTTATATTTATCTTTACAATTACGTATATATTCAATACATTTATTAAAATTTATTTTATCATTTGATGCCCATTCGTTACTGTGAAGTTGAATATGAGATTTAATGATAATAGTAATGGCAATGATGATGCTTATGATGATAAAAGTAATCATAATAATCATTATCAATAATAATAATTAACATAAGGATGATAAAGATGTTAAAAACAAAAACTATTAAAAGTCACTGTTTTGACGGTTTGGTAAATTCTCGTAAAGTCTCGAGATGTGCGAGAGAAGGAATAAAGAAATGTTCGGGGGTAAAATTCAATTCCAAACTCAGGTCCCAATGCTTCACTCTGGCTCTCCCGGGAAAGGCGATCTAAGCCGACCAATAGAGAGAGAGAGAGAGAGAGAGAGAGAGAGAGAGAGAGAGAGAGAGAGAGAGAGAGAGAGAGAAGATTTCCATCGGATTTTTACCTCTGTAGCTTTTGTTGTCTTTCTTCGTTTCGTTTCTCGTTTTTTCTCTTGGTTTATTGGTTTTGGTATGAAAATGCTTCAACTGTCAGGGGTACGTTTACGCTCTCTCTCTCTCTCTCTCTCTCTCTCTCTCTCTCTCTCTCTCTCTCTCTTATATATATGTATATATATATATATACATATATATATGTATATATATATATATATATATATATATATATATATATATATATATATATATATATATATGTACTGCATATGTTTTTATGCATATGTATTATTTATGTATGTTTTTATGCTGCTCCAACTTTATCCGATAGCTTTTTAAGCTACAAATTAATGGCTCTCATCAAGTGGTCTCTAAAAACAAATAATTATCTTTTTATATAATTACAATTTATTCATAAGAATAAATTATAAACAAATACATATATGAAAAAGTTAAAGATATTTTGAACTAATTACGAATTTTTATCTAAATGCTACTGAATACATTTGGATCTTTAATAAACCTTCAAAATTCCAGCTGTGGTTTCAAAGCCATTTGCTCCAAAAGATCCGTTTCCATGACTCAAGAATAATTTCTGGAATCAGAATTCAATGAAATGTCCTCCGGATGGAAATTTAACTTTCAAAATAGGTTGTTTTATACTGATGCATTCAGCAGTCATCAACCTCCCTTAGTCATTACTTCCTTTATTTAAGTATAATGATTTTCTTTAGATGTTCTTCGATGAAAGCCTTTAATCTTGGGACGAAAAAGCTATCAGAAAAAGTTGAATAGATGAAACTGCGCAGTAACAAGTTTTTTCTTTTCGTTCAAAATTCTGTTCGTTATAACAGGAAAACATATACCAGTATAGTAATAGTCTTGTCTTAAGATGGTTGATGCCACGTGCGTTGCCTTTTAAAGATTATATATATATATATATATATATATACATATATATATATATATATATATATATATATATATATATCATCCAATTTTTCTAGTGCGTTGTGGAGCCCAGTTAAACGTTAGGCGAACTAATCTCTCTTGGGGAGTGCGAAGAGCATGCCCAAACCATCTCCATCTACCGCCTCATCATGATCTCAACCACATATGGTACTCGAGTAATCTCTCTTATAGTTTCAATGCCATTTAACTCCTAATACCCCTCTGAAGGCTTTATCCTCAAATCTACTAAATCTATTGGAGATTGTTTCATTGTCATACCATGACTCGTGTCCATAGAGTAACACCGATCTCTAAAAAATGATATATAGTTTGTTTTTTTTATGAAATTTTAGGCGATTTTATTTCCAGATTTTACTTAACCAAGCCATTGATTGATTTGCTTTTTTTCAATCTTTGACTAAACTCTAATTCTAAAGACCCTGTATTGGACTGGCGAAATCTAACCGAGACCTTTTGCGTCAATATGCGTAGGGGGAGATGATATATATATATATATATATATATATATATATATATATATATATATATATATATATATGTGTGTGTGTGTGTGTGTGTGTGTGTGTGTGTTACTCACTGTCGAAAGGAAAAGGCTGATGTGTTTGTCAGTAAGCAGAGTAATGAGAAACTCGATCTTTATTCCTGTTTTTCTGAGGCTAAATAAATTAGTTTAGGCCTAACCGTTGATGGACCTCGATGCTAATGGAGGTGTTGACCCTAATGGTATTTTTTGTTTTCTTTTTATAAAAAACTGCTAATTACTTAGGTCCTATGTTGTCTGTTAATTTCAGCAATTTAGCAAAATGAGGTTCTTGGAACACTTGTTGGAGAATTGTTAATGTTACTTCATTAGGTAAATGGTTTCTTGGTAGATAAAGCTCTGCTGATTACCACCCAATAACTCCCACATTTCCTATAGTTTTCAAACGACTTTTGACTAAAAGTTTAGATAGCTGTGCTGAAGTAAATTTGTTCCCTAGTTTGCAATTTAGCTTTCATATGGGCCTTGGAGCTTCTGATGCCCTTCTTATAATGTCCAATGCTGTACAGAAATCTCTTGACTGTAGTCAGGAAGTTCGTATGATTGGCCTTGATTTTAGTGGAGTCTTTCACCCTTGGTCCTTTTGTTCAAACTCAAAAAGTTTGGAGTAAATGGGTAAGTGGGTCTTTTCTCATTATCATTATGGAATTTTTGAGTCGTAGTGAGCATAGCAATGTGATATCATGTGGTTGGGGCTAGTAAACAAGCTCGTTACATATGCAGATGATGCTACTCTCTTTGCATCCGGTGCATCTCCTAAATGTAGTTCTGGGTTTGCTGAATCCCTTAATAGAGGTTCAGATAGAATTTGGGGTTTGAAGTTGAACCATAAGAAGACTCAAAGTATGATTGTAAATAGATCGAGGAAATGGGTCATCATCCAAATTTGAGCATTGATTACATTTCTGTAAATATATATGACTTTTAGATTTTAGGTGTGATTATTGATAGCAAATTCACTTTTGAGAAACACATTCTGTCTGTTACTTCTTCAATTGCACAAAAAAGGGCTCATTGAGAAAGTATTTTAGGATTTTAGGTGATGAATCTATCCGAAAGAAGTGTTTTAACCTATTTCTTTAGTGTGTATGTATGTATGCATATATCCCAGTCTTGTGAGTTTACAGCCCTACCGTATCTTGGAATAAAAGGGGTACCTTCCATGTACTCCATAGAGGGAAGCTGGTGTGTGATAATTACCTGAGGCTGACAAACATAATTCCACAGAAAATGAATTGACAGAAGACTTTTGATGTTACTCAGAGAAAGCTTTGGTATAAAGGGAATTTTTTATGATAAAGAAAGTTATGAATGTTATAGAAGGCTTTGTATATATTTCATTCCGTATTATTATTATTATAATTATTATTATTATTATTATTATTATTATTATTATTATTATTATTATTATTAAAGTAGTCTCTGTACTTCATACCAATATAGCCTTAATAGATTGTTAATTGATTCATCTATATTCTGTTCAAGCAAGACTGAAGATGAAGCTGCCACATCTCTCCCACTTTCGACAACACTTTAATCCCATTAATGAGAAGCAGAGATGCAGCTTCCTTTCAGGCGAGAGGCGAAGGCAAACCACCAATTGTTATTGGAGATTGCTTCTTCTTCTTCTTCTTCTTCTTCTTCTTCTTCTTCTCTGTGATCTGCGACACCTTTATACATTACCCTCGTGATGAGATTATTCATACTTTCAGTGAATAATGATGTGACTTCTGGGGAAATTTGATCGACTTTCTGAAATGATTCGGGGATTTGAGAGTCAAAGGATTCAATATTCTGGTTTTGCAATTTAATCAACAAGACAATGATATTTGCATCGAAAGTACCGATAATCTATTGTGCAATTATTAGTATAAGTTTTTTATATTTAATGACATTGAAATTATCCTCAATATAACTAATGACTCTAATTGCATATCTTATTAGCAGTGTAATTTATTTTATTGCAATTATTCAATCATTTATTCATCTGAGGTATTTTATGCTATTGTTTTCTTACACATTTCAGTAATTATGATTTTTTGTTTATTGAAAGAAGTATTTTCCTGCGTAATAAACCTATAACAACTGGGACTTGATATTAGCATATAGATTGGCTTTGGAATGTAATCTTAATTTCTAACTTTCTAAAATCTAAACCTAATTTGACATCTTTTAATGAAGGTGTACATATTAGTAATGACTTCATTGTAAAGAAAGAAATTCATGTAACGTTTATTTCATAGACCTAAGGCCATTATTGTGATCATATATATATATATATATATATATATATATATATATATATATATATATATATATATATATATATATATATATATATGTGTGTGTGTGTGTGTGTATAAAATATATATATATATATATATATATATATATATATATATATATATATATATATATATATATATATATGAATAATAGTACCAGGGTTATGATATACATCTTTATTGCTTAGCTTTCGGAAAATCTATTTCCATCATCAGAGCCTAAAATAGGATACATTGTATAAGTTAAAACATAGTATGATGAATTTTTTAAAAAGAAAATTTAAAATGAACATACAAAAACTTATGAAATAAAATAAGAAATTAACATCAAACTATAAAATCAATCTAAATACAAAATAAAAGATCAAAGCGCCAGCGCTATAAACTCACATGAAATAAAATTAAACACAATTTAATTCCTACGTAGCCCGGCCCAGGTTTGGTTTCAGTTTGTGCTGGAATATTGCCTCCATTACTACTAAGTCGAGGTTACTCTGCGAAGTGGCTAAGATGGAAAAATTCCCCCTGGACATTAGGTGGTCCTCACTTACGGAATGGTCTCTGATGGCTGAATGGGGTGGTTTTGCCATATAATTACCCGTTCTAGGTGAACGACCGAAGTGCTCAGACAATTTTGCACGGTAATGTCTCACTTTTTCCAATATACGATGCATTACAGCGATCACACTTATATTTGTATATGACACCCGAACAAAGATCATCTGAGACCCGGTCTTTAAATTTGAAAAATTTGCTCATAGC
>NC_090753.1:58029575-58047075 GCF_036898095.1 Palaemon carinicauda
CATATTTATATGTATATATATATGTATATATGTATATATGTGTGTGTGTGTATTCAAACGCTGCATATCTATGTATGTATTCATCTTCATCATCTCCTTCTACGCCTATTGACGCAAAGGGCCTCGGTTAGATATATCCAGTCGTCTCTATCTTGAACTTTCAATTCAATACTTCTCCATTCAACATCCCCTACTTCGCACTTCATAGTCTTTAGCCATGTAGGAGTGGGTCTTCACACACTATAAAATATGTATATATATTTATATATGTAACACAGTAATATGCACAAACTCATACATATACATTACATACGTACATACATATGCATTTATATATATATATATATATATATACAGTATATATATATATATATATATATATATATATATATATATATATATATATATATATATATATATATATACTGTATATATATATATATATATATATATATATATATATATATGTGTGTGTATATATGTATATATATGCATACATACATACATGTATATATATGCATACATACATACATAAATACATACAAGACAGTAATATTCACAAACTCATATATACTGTATATACATTACATACGTGATGACAGAATTACAAAATACTTAATTCGGTGTCTTTTGATGACTGGGTCTATAACTTTAATTAAAATTATCAGATATTTTGATTTTTTTCGAAGTTTAAAAATACCACTGTATCCGTATCAGACCAAATTTTTATTTTATATATTTTGTTCATATAATAATGAATGTACGCCTATGTTATTTAAACTCTCTGAGGGAAGATACCATAACGTGGTGAAAGCTGCACTAGTCAGTGACACTCATACTAGGTTAGTTTGCCCTGAGCCATCAGACTAAAGTTTCCCACCATCACCAATCCCCATTGGTCAGCGTGGTGAAGAAAACTGTCCAAATCGGACATATGAATAAGGATGTGTCTGTGGCCTTTGTCCTGCAGTGAGCTAGACAAGGCTGTGTTTGTTAATATTTTGTAAATGCAGGTTAAAGTTATTTAAATGTTTCTATAGGAAAACAAGCTAATGCTTTGTTTGCATATACGAAAAGAACGGTGAATACTTTCATTCATATTTCGTATTTCTTCTTTTCATTAATGAACATAATTTTTGTAGTGTGAATAAGGTTGGCTGAAACATCGCTTGAAAGTTCGTGTGTGATTCTTTCTTCTTTTCTCTTTATACTTTTTTAGTGATGTAATGAAAGCCTCTTTTGTAATTTGGAGTTTGTGGGACACAACGAAGAATTTCGCTGTAATTGGAAATGAAATTGCTTCTTTATTGTAGTAATTTATTAAGCACTTTATATATATATATATATATATATATATATATATATATATATATATATTATATATAAAATTTTAGTATTATTTTATCTCTCTCTCTCTCTCTCTCTCTCTCTCTCTCTCTCTCTCTCTCTCTCTCTTTCTCTCTCTCTCTCTCTCTCTCTCTTCGTAAGTTGTAAGTAGAGCAGATTAAGCCAAAGTTTAAAGCGAATAGTCCGAATTATAACCTAGCTCAGAAAAGGGACACCCTCTCTCTCTCTCTCTCTCTCTCTCTCTCTCTCTCTCTCTCTCTCTCTCTCTCTCTCTCTCTCTCTCTCTCTCTCTCTGTATATGTATATATATATATATATATATATATATATATATATATAAAACGGATCTTGAAGCAAAGCGAAAAATCTATTTTTGGGTGAGGTAGCCATGTCGTCCTGATGGAAGTTCCTTCATTAGTAGCCTCCTAGGTATATTTGATTACAGTGATATGTCCCAGAGAATTTACCAAAGGTATCCAGAATTCTAACTCCTGGAGCAAATATCCCTTAAAATTTTAAAAGGAATATCGCGTAATATCAGAGGGCGTATTCTTGACACGTCTCATGGCTATCTACACCCCCAATAGCCCTTCGAGGGGAAAGAGTGGCAAGAATAAGGAGAGTCGTTAAAGAGACAACCCTCTCGACACTCCTACTGTACTGTAAATAGTGCGCCGAATCGCCACTGCGAGGCGCCACCAAGCCATTCTTTGTAGCTTTGTAGGTATTGCAGATACAGTACCATAGGGAGGGATTCATTATCCTTTTGTCAAAAAGAGGGTGGGCCTATCATGACGACATGGCTACCTCACCCAATAATAGATTTTTCGCTTCGCTTCAAAATCCGTTTTTTGGGCTCAGGCCATGTCGTCCTGATGGAAGTTTACCAGAGCATTAATGTATCCGTGGATTTTCAATAGTGCCGTTATCTCGAGATAGATATTTCCTATTTGGTCTTCTAGACCTAGAGACACTTGATGTTACTGTTATACATCAATTAACTGATCATAAACTATGTCAGCTTTTCCTGCCCCCTACAGGGAAGAGTCTGGGTAGACTCTAGGAAAAAACCCGAGGAATGTGAGTTCAAGGAACAATCTAGCAAACGGTTTGTATATTAGTGTCATCATATACATAAAGTATAGTTTGTACTTAGATGGCATATCTCTGTATAGGTTACTAATACCTCCCAAGTTTGGCTGAAAAGAGACAGACAGGTTTATATACGTGCAGGAAACCTTAGTTCAGTAAAATAAACAGTTTAGTATAATCAGTTCTTACCTGTTTGCTTGGAACAGTCTTAACCTTAGTTCCCCAATATTTTTTTAAATATTAAAAGAACCAAGGATGCTCTGACTTTATTCTTAATCTAGAATGTTTGAGGCGAAAGAGACGCAAAGATTCCTTCTGTTGTTTATTACAAAAATAGAAATCATAGATGTATTCAATTACATCTTATGCAGAACGATTCTGCATAAAAGCATAAATAGTAATAACAGAATTAAAATAAGTTTCACCTGAAAAGGAAAACATTAGCCACTGTAAGGGAAATATAAAAATTCACTATGTATTCTGTTGTTACTAGGAACACTGTGCATATAAGTATGCCTGGCACCCGTGTCAGTCTATTATGCTTAATGCCACCTGTGTAGAGAGAACAGTCTATAGTGTTATCACTAAACACAATACTCAACATGATATGTCTTACGAGTCTATCATGTACACCCTTCACTAAAAGTCCCAATTAGTGCACTGTTCTTTGCAGTAATCAAGCGGCAAGTTTTATAACACTGCCTGCCGCCACCACATGAAATTTTATTTCCTGTAATTGCTTTGCATAGTGTTTGAATAAAAACTCTGGATGACTTCCATCCAGTATAAGCACAAAGGCTTTCAAACGACATCGTCTGAAAGAAATTCAGAGACGAGGCAACTTTTCTCGGATCATGACCTGCGGGTGTACTGTCTGGATCCGCTCTGCGTATAAAATAGGTGATTTTCGCCCTTAACTGTTTCAAGGATAATGTTGAACCAGACGTCTCTCCCCTGAAAAGCTGACCTCCCTTAAAGTCTGAAGTTCTTCGAAGATAGACCTTTAGGCATTCCACTGGGCAGAGGGATGCTTCTTCCTTCAGAGGCCAGATTCTCCAGGGACCCCATCTCTTATTGGGCAACTCGTTCTTGGCAAGAAACGTCGGGTCCGGAAAGAGGTTCAGTTCTCCGGAGTCTGTGAACTGAATGTGGCCATCATCCTTCGAGAGGGCCACTATTTCACTAACTCTGGCTCCTGAGGCTAGTGCAAATAAGAATATCACCTTTTTAGTCAAGTCTTTCAGCGAGCAATCCTCATTGTTCAGAGTTGATGCTAAGTGAAGAACCTTATCCAAAGACCACGAAATGGGCTTTGGTGGAGCTGCGGGCCGAAGTTTAGCGCAGGCTTATGGAATCTTGTAGAAGATTTCATTAGAAAATCTACCTGGAAGGCATATAGTATTTGTCTGGCTAGGGCAGATTTATATGTAGTAATCGTGTTGGCTGCTAAACATTGTTCATGAAGATGAATGAAGAAGGACAAGCAGAAATCCGTAGAAATCTTAGGTTTCTTCGCCTTGACAAAGGCCACCCATTTCTTCCAGGAAGACTCATATTGTCTTCTTGTTCACTTTGACTTGTATTCTTCTAAGAAGTTAATACTGTCCCTTGAAATCCCAAACCGTTTCTTGACCGCTAGGGCGAGAAAATCATGAGATGAAGGTTCTGGGTTTTCTCTGATGAAGCTGAGACAGTCAATTTCTGCACTTGCTGAGTCAGAACTGGGTCCGGCAACGGGATCAGCTTCAGGCGTAGTTCCGTTATCAAAGGGAATCAAACACTGTTGGGCCACTTATGGTCCACTATTGCTGCTATCCCTCGAAAGGATCTCAGTTTGTCGAGGACTTTCAGCAGAAGGTTGGTTGGAGGGAACAGGTAATTCTTGGACCACCTGTTCCAATCTATGGACATTGCGTCTGTCGCTTCCGCTAGAGGATCCTCGTACGGGGCTACATACCAGAGTAGCTTCTTGTTGTCGCTCGTTGCGAAGAGATCTATCTGCAGTCCCGGGACTTTGCGTAATATGAAGGAGAATGATTTTGCATCTAGGGACCATTCTGACTCTATCGGGTTGACCCTGGATAGAGCGTCCGCTGTCACATTGCGGAACCCTTGAAGGTGGACGGTTGACAAGTGCCATCTCTTCTTCTTCGCTAGACGGAGGATGGCCAGTATCACTTGATTTATGTGAGGTGATCTTGAGCCTTGTCGATTTAGGCATCTCATTACGACTTCGTTGTCTAGAACCAGATGGATGTGGATTGAGCAGCAAAGTTCCAGTTTCTTCAGAGAGAGAAGAACCACCATGGCTTCCAGAAAATTGACGTGGAAGGTCTTGAAGAGGGGAGACCAGGTTCCCTGGACTCTCCGATGATGAGAGTGACCTACCCACCCCTCTTTTGAGGAGTCCGTGTGAACGGTGACTGCCGGTGGAGGTGCTTTCAGAGGTGCCTTGCTCTTCAGGTTCTTGGCTTCCGACCATGGTTTGAGTAGTGATCGCAGATGATTTGGAATCGGTCTTTGTAGATCTCTTCGAGCGTTTGATGCGTAGTTTCTCCAAACCCCTGATGCATCTTTTAATTGAGCTTTCAATATTGGATCTGTCACTGAGGCAAACTGGAGGGACCCCAACACTCTCTCCTGTTGCCTTCTTGAAATCCTGTCGGATTGAAGAAGTCTCTTGACAGATCCTGCTCTCTCTTTCCTCTTCTTTGATGGAATGGAAAGGCAGTGTGACTGTAAATCCCAGTGGACGCCGAGCCACTGGAACTATTGAGCTGGAGATAGACGAAACTTTTCCAAGTTGATCTTGAATCCTAAGTGTTCCAGGAACTGAATTACTTGATTGGAGGCTTGCCTGCACTCTTCCTCAGATGCTGCCCACACCAGCCAGTCGTCCAGGTAGGCTACTACCTGGATCCCCTTTAGGCGTAGTTGATGAATGACTGCATTCACAAGCTTGGTGAATACCCTTGGGGCTATGTTTAGACCGAAGGGCATGGCTCTGAAAACGTACTTTCTTTTCTGTAGTTTGAACCCTTGGTAGGAGGAAACTTCGACGGTTTATTGGAACATGCCAGTACGCATCCGTCATGTCTATGGAGACTGTGTATGCCCGTTTGGGCAAAAGGGTCCTTATGTGTTGAAGCGTCAGCATTCTGAATTTGTGGTTCACTATGAACTTATTGAGTGGTGATATATCCAGAATGACTGAGCTTTTCCGAATCCTTCTTCAGAACACAAAATAGCCTTCCTTGGAATCTGATGGACTTTGCCTTCTGTATAACTCTTTTGTTCAAGAGTTCCTGAACATATTCTTCCAGAATGGGGGTTGAGTGCTGGAAGAGTTGAGGAAAGTTTGGTGAAGTTGAGCTCCAACTCCACCCTAGTCCGTTCTTGATTAGGCTGTGGGCCCGGGGATCGAAGGTCCAACGATCCCGGAAGAGGAGAAGTCTCCCTCCTACCGGTAGCATCTCACTTGGAGTGCTGGTTGGAGGACTTGCCTCCTCGGTCACTTCCACCTTTGTTACCCCTACCTCTGAAGGGGCGTCTAGAGGACCCTCGAAAGGAACCTTGAGACTTTGGCCTAAAAGTCGTTGATTGGCTTTCAAAGACTGGGGCGAACACCAGCGATTGGGTCGCCAGCGTTTGGGGCACCAGTTGGAAGGTGGTGGTTTGATGTGCCACCGTCTGAGGCACCGTGGCCACGGGAAGCTGTTGTTGTTTTCTAGGCCGAGAGGGCACTCTCGTTTGTTTTCATTTATTCTTCGGCTGGGGACCCTCGTCATCGGAAGATTTTCTTTTTGAGGACAATCCCCACTTGGAGAGGAGATTCCTGTTCTCCATAGCGGCTTTGTCCACGACCTCTTTGACCACTTCGCTTGGGAAGAGGTCTTTTCCCCAGATATTGGAGGCTATGAGCTTCCTTGGTTCGTGTCTCACCGCAGCTGAGGCGAACACGAACTCTCTACAAGTCCTTCGGGCTTTGATAAAGTTGAACAAGTCCTTGGTGACTGTCGCCAAATGAGATTTGGCGAAGACCATGTACATATCTGGGTGTTCGGGATGCTTGCCATAGTCTCTAAGCCAGTCTGCAGAGACATGGAAGCAACAAGACGTTCTTTAGTCTCTTGTTCCCTGTGCAGGAGAGACTCTGACAGCTTCGGGAGGTTTTCGCCGAACTGTCGTCCAGCAATGTCTGCCTCCAGCTTCCCAACTGTGAAGGTGTTATGAACATCCTTCCAGTCTTTATCATCTGATGGAAAAGCAAGGGAAAAGGGTCTACACTCCTCCAGTGTAGGGCAAGGTTTCCCTGCTTCAACTGCCTTTAAGGCTGCCTTAAACCCTTTGTCCATAAAGGGGAAGGCACGTTTGGGGTCAGCAATAAAGGACGGGTAATTTTTGCTGAGAGCCGGCACCTTGGAACTAGTAAAGGCCCTCTCTTTCAAGGTGGTTGTATATAAGGCTTGAGCCTTAGAGAGTTCGAGGACAATCGTCTCCTTCGGCTCTGTTTCTTCCTTGGATGCAGGTTCCGTCCTTAGACGGACATAGCAGTCCGGGTAGGCCCCTTTGCTGGGTCAAAACTCAATTTCCTCTACTGGGACAGTGCCCAGTTTTTCCGAGAGGAAGATCTTCCCCCCTGACATTGGCATATGCTCTGCATATCTCCGAGGGTTAACGTCAGAGAAAGCGGGGAGATCCTTGACGTTTAGCTTCTTCGGGGCTAAACGTGTTGCAACCAGCTGATGCATTTCCGTCCAAAGAGAAGCTTCTTTCTCAGACGATTACTTCTGAATGTCCTGCACCATAGACAGCAGCAAGTGCAACGTACTCGTGATGGAATCTAGCTGGGGTGCAGTAGATGAAGTCAAAGGCACCGGCTCAGTCACCGTGGCTGAAGGTACTGAAATTGTTTCGGTCTTATCGACTTCAGCCTCAGGAGGTACGTCATCCTCCTGCTCCAATTCTTCCAGTAGGAGATTGTTCTCAGTCTCCTCTGAGACAACCGAGATGTTGTCGTCTAAATGGATGCCCTTCAAGGTGTCCGAAATAACAGATTCCATCGGAATCTGTACTAGGGAATCTTGGGTTGAGCCTGGGGAATGATTGCATCCGCAGATGCCCTAGGGAAAAGACAGTCCCTCATCCTGTCATTAGGAAGGTATGGGCCAGAGGTGTTCTTCTGAAAACCCCTGACCCATTTTCTCAGCGTGTCCCTTGCTGCATCCCTTGACTCAGTAGACTTTTGATCATCAAAAGCCTCTTTTACCAGTTCGTCACAAACGAGATTGCTTCTCCTCCTCCTCCTCCTCCCCCTCCTCCTCCTCCCCCTCCTCTTCTTCTTCTTCTTCTTCTTCTTCTTCTCTGTGACAACTTCGTACATTTCCCTCTGGAGGAGATTTTTCATACTTTCAATGAATAATGATGTTGTAAATTCTGGGGAAGTTTGATCGACTTTCTGAAATGATTCTGGGATTAGAGAGTCAAAGGATTCAATATTCTCGTTTTGTAATTTAATCAACAAGATATTATTGAGACAATGGTGTTGGCATCAAAAGGACTGATAATCTATTGTGGAATTATTAATATTAGCTTTTATATCTAATGTTATCATAATTATCCTTATTATATTTAATGACTCTAATTGCAGATCTTATCATCAGTGTAATTTACTTAATTGCAATTATTCAATTATTTCTTCATTTGAAACATTTTATGCTCTTGTTTACTTGAACATTTCAATAGTTATGATTTTTCATGTTCATTGAAAAGACTATTTTCCTGGTTAATAAACCTATACCAACTGGGACTTAATATTAGTATATAGATTTGCTTCGAAATTTGACCGAAATTTCTAACTTTCTAAAATCCAAACTATATTGACGATTTTTAATGAAGGTATACATATTAGTGATGACTTGCATGGAAAAATTTAGATTCATATAACGTTTACTTCATATGCCTAAGGCCAGTATTCTGGTATATATATATATATATATATATATATATATATATATATATATATGTATATATATATATATATATATATATATATATATTTATATATATATATTTATATATATATATATATGTATGTGTGTATTTGAAGTAATCCATATAAATTAATACATTAAAGTCTGGATTCTCTTAACGACCTCGGGATCAGAGCCCCAGGCGAAATCACTCAAAGACTATAGTATCTGACCGGCCGGGTGCTGAGTGGTATGGTCAATGTCATACAGGTATTCTGGACCGGGGTTCGAAACCCGGTCAGACAGATACTATTATCTGTGAATGATTTCGCCGGGGGCTCTGACCCCGAGGTCGTCAAGAGAATGCAGACTTTAATGCATTAATATATATGGCCTATTTTAAAAATGAAAAACACGTTTAAATGTGCAATATATATATATATATATATATATATATATATATATATATATATATATATATATATATATATATTAATTTTTAATTTGAGCACGATATTGTTTTTATTTTTACCCATATTTACTTATTGGGGTTAATTCGAATTAAAGTCTATAATTTAGGTTCGACTTCTTTAAGAGCCTCTGGTGGCATAATTGGTAACGACCTTGTCTTTCATTTGAAGGGGCTCCGGTTCGATATCAGTATGAGGTGGAAATTCATTACTATAGGAGCATAATATTGCGTTGATCTCCATATATATATATATATATATATATATATATATATATATATATATATCCCTTTGTTAGTGGGATGTCGTTACGTGGTGAAACAGTTTGCTTAATGCAGTGAGCAACAAAGTCTGGCCACGAGTATTAGATTACTTTGCTTTAAACGATCAGACATATATATATATATATATATATATATATATATATATATATATATATATATATATGTCTGATATATATATATATATATATATATATATATATTTATATATATGTATGTATGTATGTGTGTGTATGTATGTTTGTATTTATGTATGTATGTATGTATGTATGTATGTGTGTGTGCTCGTGTCTATTACATTCTCAATATTATATGATGAGGACAGAACAATTTCCGCCTTCATTACCCTAGACGTGTCTTCTATTGCAATAACATTACCACCAACATCTCCCCAATATAATTACCATTAACAAACCTGGAACCAAATGTCTTCTACCAAGTGATGAGACGACCACCTACTGTAGAACAGTTCAATCAGTCCCTTATGTCAATTATGCCATGTTTGTCGAATGTGAATAAATCAAAAGGATTCAACTTATTTGACTCTTAGGATTAAAATGCTGGGAGCATTTACCCTGAGTCAATGTTGACATCGGCTGTGTTATTGTTTGTCGTCCTTAATTGGTTACCATTTGTTGAATGAAGAGGAAAATAAGCCTGCTCGGTTAAATAGAAGTGGAAGGAAAACTTGGAAAGAGAATGAAAATCTCTTGTTTAGTTTGTTCGCTGGTTTAAGTAGTGTTATGATAAGGTATTGCTCTGCCTACTAGCATAGCTGAATTCCCAAACCCGAAGCTATAGCGATATAAATAGTTTTATTATCTCTGGTTTTAGCAGAGGGTTTATAAATGATAATTATATTCTTTTCATATAAAGCTATTATCGAATAATAGGTTTATGAATGATTATATTAAACTTAAGTATTTAGATTATGTAGTAGTTAGGAAGGATTCAATTGGCGAAACATATGTCAAATAAACAATTTATTTTTTATCTTTAGATTTTGGTTTGATAATTAATTATTCCATCCACTGTTTCTGTAAATCTTTAATCTGATTATAAACATGTTTATTTAATGGGATTTGAATTGTGTAAAATAAAGTCTTGATTAGATTAATAATTCCGAATCTCTTATACTTCCTTGAGGAATATTAGTCAAATAATCTATTTGTACACAGATGATATTCTTAAATACAAGACCACATACCAAAATGAAGTATAATCTTATCAAGGATATGAAGTTAAAGAAAAAAAAAAACTTCATGCTTTTGATAATGAAAGAAGTAGGCAAAGATTATCGATATGATTTTCTTATATTTGATGATCTTGAAGAAAAATGAGGGTCATTTAAGTATTTAATTGCATGGTATGAAAGAACGTCGGAAAATTTACTATCTTTTAGTAATAATAATAATAATAATAATAATAATAATAATAATAATAATACAGTTAGTCCTCGCTTTTCGTGGATTCACTTTTCGCGGATTCACTTTTTCGCGTTTTCGTTTTTCGGCGAGGCAGAGAACCATATAACCTAAATTAATGAATAAAATATCTCATATTAGCCGGTTTGCGATAACTACTGTCACATCCCAATGATTTCAAATCATGTGCACGTGTTCTGTACAACTACTGAAATGTGTTCATTCATTATTACAATACTTTTACCGTGATATAAACAAAATAAAAACAATATTAGGCAGTCCTTGGTGTGTTAGTCGACCGCACATAGAAAATGGGGTATGAGTTGTTAGGTTAGGAGTTAACCCATCTTATGGCAGCCAGTATTCGCGGATTCTCATTTTCTCATGCCTGTATCTGTTACCTAACCCTCGTGAAGTAGGAGGTCTCTTACCTAAACTTCGCAATGAACGAGGGCTAAGTGTAATAATAATTGTATTTTAAAAAAGTCTTCTGTTACACCAAATTAAGGCCGAAACTTGCCGCTTATATTAGCAAACAGATTGAAGGATATTCTTACAGTAAAGGTTAATAATTTATACTACTACTACTACTACTACTACTACTACTACTACTACTACTACTGGTATTAGTAGTAATAGCAGTAATACAAGACCTAAATCCATGGGGAAAGGGGAGGGAGTAGAGGATTGTGTAAATTACGCTCATACCATTATTAATAACGTTCGATGGAGTGCAGATAAATGGTTGCTGTATTTTGAATTTTATTTACTTCCCATGAAAACAACAATACGTAAATTCTTTTCCCATATAATGTAATTTAGAGTCATATATTAAATTTATTGTTAAAAAATTATGAATTTAAAAAAAAAGAAGAAAAAAGTAAAATGCATGAACAGTATTTTTTGTTTAGTAAATAATGTTCTGAAGGAAAAAGACCAGTTTTAGAATGGATTATTCTCGTGACGAGTGGAGGAATGTTTTTTTAATTACCAATGTTTTACTTATCCTCTCTGTTTGCATAACATTGAATTTGAAACTGGGTAATCTTTGACGAAATATCCTGTGGGAATTGAACCTTTGGTAAGCATCTGTAGTTTTATACAACTGGCATTTTTAAACAGCAACAATATCAACAATCAACAACAAAAACAAAATTAGCCAGCAAGCTATCTCTCGCACAACGATCTTGAAGATCCTCAACTAAGTTGTAAGCCCCCCCCCCTCTCTCTCTCTCTCTCTCTCTCTCTCTCTCTCTCTCTCTCTCTCTCTCTCTCTCTCTCTCTCTCTCTCTCTCTCTCTCTCTCAAATTAATGACGTGGTAAGCTTACTTTCTTGTAATTTGCAAGTACCCTGGTGAAAGGGTTTGCATCAAGGCATGATCAACAAAGCTGAACTAGTCCGGGCCCCCATACTAGGTTGGTTTGCTGTGAGGGACCACACAAATCTCCCACCATCACCAGTCCGTAGTTGACCAGTGTGGGGATGAAAACTGGCCAAATCCCAGACATGGATAGGGTCATACCTGAGGTCTGTTCTATAGTGGACTCGGAACAGCTGCATTTTTTGTATATATATATATATATATATATATATATATATATATATATATATATATATGTATATATATATATATATATATATATATATATATATATTAAATTATCTATTTATAAAGTTATATGCATATACATTCATCGAAAGAGATAATGTCAAAACCTTGTATCATATTTTTAACTTTTACTAACATGTCCCTATTGGAACTCGGCCATTGATACTCACTTCCAAGATCCGTGTTCTTAATAACAAAAGACATTTATTTATATAGAATATCTATCTAGAATTGATGTGAGGTTGTTCAAATGTGCCTTTGCAAGCACTTTAGTTTTATTTCACAGTATATTTCTTTGGATTATTTTGAAAGCGACAATCAGCAAAACTAGCAAGTTCTAACGTAAGTTATTTTTTTCTCCCCGTACAAAGAATAAGCCTTTTAGGAGGAGGTCTTTTTCCGTGTTGTATCAATAATGTTACATCCCCATACCCTGGCGAGGTGTTATTGGGAATGTCTTGGTCAACTCGGTTAATTTCTAAAGACTCGGAATAACTTATACCTTCACAGTCACATTGCTCCTAACTCAACACACAGCTAGTGTAGGCTGCCGACCATTCTTATCAAGGTTTAGCGAGGTGTTAGTGTTTCCTTATTTGTGCATTAACATACTCAATAAGGAAGTCCCGGGTAAAGCCAAAAAGCCAGATTGGCAGGGATATCCACCTTCCTAATGGGCGAATCACCTCTATAAATAGCGTTGCTTTGTAAAGAAAAAGCGAGATGAAAAATAGCTTGGAAGGATCAAATGGAATTTCCGTATCATAAATGACTCCCCTTATCCTTACAACATCCGGAAAAGGGGAATTGAGGAGTCGGTCTCTTCCTCTTTAAAGATCCTTACTTTTCTCACCTTTTCTTTCTCCCCTCCCACTTCCTTCCTCCCCTTCCCTTTCCTCCCTCCTCCTCCCCTTCCCCTCCCCCATTACATTTTGCATCTGATTGACCGTATCATTTCTCCCTTAGTGAGAGAGAGAGAGAGAGAGAGGAGAGAGAGAGAGAGAGAGAGAGAGAGAGAGAGAGAGAGAGAGAGAGAGAGAGAGATATTGCAGCATTCAAAAGAGTATTACGGCAAAAATTAACTTACACCAACGCGCAGGTTCTTACCAAAAAGGTTAAAATTATTATTATTATTATTATTATTATTATTATTATTATTATTGTTGTTGTTGTTGTTGTTATTATTATTATGAGTTTCAAAGACTTGCTGAAGAAATCCATTAGAATAGCTCCTAGCTCTAAATTCTTATTCTTCCCCATTGATGTCATGTAATACGTGGATTCCCTTTTGGGAGCTTACAAGCGAAAAGGTGGAATTTTATAACGACATCTCCTAAGTTGGAATTAATGATCAAATGCATGCAAATTGCAACGAACACTCCAGGAATGCAGAGCAACTACAAACGGTTACAATAAAAATAAGATTAATTCATTTACATATGAATGAATCACTCTCCGGTAGAATCAACATTTTATTCTCTGAAGCGTTGCCACGTCTCCCCATATACATAGCGACTTAAGGTGAAAGACTAATTTCCGCGTTGGGAAACGTGGCAACACCGCTAATATAGGCAAGTTCTTTCTCTCTGCAGTTGGATTACAGAACTGCTCATCTAAAGTTTGCATCTCATTACAGCATTTAAAAGGTGTTTCTTTTTTTCAATTGAATCCTTTGACCAATTCCTTGCTTATTATTAACAAGAGAAGGAGACCTCAACCTCCGTCAAGTCTGGGCCGTCGAGGTGTCCTCTTTGCCAAAGCTCCATAGTGGAGGAAGTGCTGGTTATTTACGGTGTGTGATTCCTTTTGTATCCTGCAGGTGTTTATTGACACTATCAGGTTTGGGGATTTCAGATATAATGGACAGAGGTCTCTTCTTCTTCTTCTTCTTCTTCTTCTTCTTCAAAGGGAAAGGATTCTTCCTCTGGTCGCCATCCGGGACGGAAGAGAAATTGGGTACCACCCTAAGTCTTGTTTATTGCTCAAACAGTCTTTCTTTAAGATATATTTTTCCATTTATATTTTTCAGAAAAGTTTGTCTATTGCTTTTATAATCTTCCATAAAATTATATTTTCCCTTCGTATAAATGATGAGATTGACCCAAAATATAGTATTTGGCCTTCAACAATCTTCCAAAGGATATATATTTCATTTAAGTAAATGGTGAGATTGACCAAAAACTTCGTCTATTGCTTTTCCAATCTTCCAAAAAGGGATATTTTTTTTCCTTTTATTTATATTGATGGACAGATTGACCCAAAATTTTACATATTGCTCTTACAATTTGACAATTTGTCTTTTTCATTCACTTAAATTGTGAAATTGAAGTCTTTCAACAATCTTCAAGAGTATGTACAGTATTCTCATTTTTTATTTTTTCATTTTTTTTTTTTTTTTTTTGAATGATGACCTTTACCCAAAATCTTATATACTTCTTCCAAAACTTTCCATACACTTATATTCCTCGGTTATATGAAATAGACTTAAATATTATTTACGGCTTCCAACATTTCCAAATAATATATTTTCCATATAAATAGAAGGAAAACTAACGTCCCTGACTGGTAATCGCCAGACTGGGGTTCGACCCCGCACAAACTCGTTAGTTCCTTTTGGTCGCTGCAACATCGCCATCCTTGTGAGCTAAGGTTATGGGGTTCGGGGAGCTTATAGGTCTAATTGCTGAGTCACCAGCAGGCATTGTCTTCCCCCTTCCTGGTCCTAGCTTGGGTGGAGAGGGGCCTTGGTCGCTGATCATATTGATTATATGGTCAGTCTCAGGGGCATTGTCCTGCTTGCCTTGGGCAATTTCATTGTCCCTTGCCTCTGCCATTCATGAGCGGCCTTTAAAGAATTAAACATCTCACTTTATGATGGGAAGAATGAATGGTCCAAAGCCTAAAATATTATTTACGGCTTCTACATTTCCAAATAATATATTTTTTTTTTCTGAAAACGAAAGTAAAGCTAATCCAAAGAAATGTATATTGGAAAGAATGAAACCATTCATAAGATATATTATCTCCATCTAAGTGATAAAATTAACCAAAAAAAAATATTATATGGTGAAACAAAATGTATATTGCTAACAATAAACTTCCATTAATACACCTATTTTATTCATATCAAAAAGAGAAATGGTTTCAAGCCTTCGAATAGGAATCGTTTAAACTTTTCCACTTGTCCAGAAAGACTTTTAAGACTTTTTTGAGGCTGACAATAAATAATCGTTCAAAGGGAATATTTCATCTTGGTGTGAATGGGGAAGTTTTCTATTGGCTTTGAAAGACGCAATTTTTTAACTTTTCCAAAATAAATTGTGTTTGTCACGATGAATCTTCCTCTTGATAAAGTATCTGTCTTGATATCAAAGATACCGATCGTTTATTAAGGCAAATAAACCTCTCTCTCTCTCTCTCTCTCTCTCTCTCTCTCTCTCTCTCTCTCTCTCTCTCTCTCTCTCTCTCTCTCTCTCTCTCTCTTAAATGAGTATTGATTCCGATGTGGTAATCAGGAGCAAAGATCTGTTTATGGATTATCATATTTGTTGATAAATACTGATTTGAATTATTATCACTTTTATATAGTGATTTATGATCATGAATTATACATTTAACGATCGTCTTCCCTATACTGTTTATGACAACCGCTGCTGAAAAGCTAATCTTGATAAAATAATTGCGTTTTAATCTCTTGAGAAAGGAATACATCTCAGCTTTGTGAAATGTCATAATTTGTGAGTTGCAGGAAAAGACCTCTTTATTTGACCTCTGATATCAGCTAAAAAATCGTTTGCATTATTGACCTTAAATTGGAATTAGATGCTGGGTCTTCTATGGCGTAATGATGTTTCGATTCATCACGAAAGTTACGAATGGTTTTGACAGATCCTACAAAGATAAGAGAGAGAGAGAGATCCTTCCACAATAGGTTCACCCCCCCCCCCCAAAAAAAAAAAAAAAAAACTCTTCCCTACGTAAGCGCTATTCTATGGAATGCTTAGGGAAGAAATATAATCGATTTACATGTCTACACAAAGGGCTCATTAGCAGAGAGTCATGCCCCTTGCTTACATTGCACCAGTCAATCCTTTCTTGCAGGCACTTGTGCATTTCCTTGATATCAAAGCCCGTTCTTTCCCATAGGTATATCATAGGCCTACCATACATACTGTCGTCTCAGGGCTTTTCCTCTCCTAACCATTTGAATTATATTGTTTTTTAAATTGCTTCTTCTTATCCTTTTTCCCCACATCGCCAGACCATCTGATAATTCTTATAGGCATCGTTTTTATTATCCTAGCAGTTTTTCTAGTTCCTTTTCTTATATATATATATATATATATATATATATATATATATGTATATATATATATATATATATATATATATATATATATATATATATGATGGTTTGACAGAAATGTTTACCGTGAAAAAAAAGTTTAAATCTCCCATAAATCAAAACAGAAAATCCTTCAAGGTGTAAATGAATCCCCTGGAATCCTCTCCAAAGAAATCCCTACAAACCACTCCTAAAAGTAAGAGCCCATAATGTCGGAGTAATTTCCCGGAGACGGAGATCTGAAAGGAGGCGCCGCCCTTGGAAGGATCACATCTCGTTTCCTGAAGTGATGTGTCAATACTGCCGACCTCTCAGGCACCTTCGGGACCCTTTCCATAGGAGTCCCAGGTCCTACAGTCATGCCAGGTGGAGGAGCTTGTTTTGGTCCTCTTCGCTAGTCTCGACTTGGGGGAGGTCGGAGGCTTCCTTAATTCCTAGCAAATACAAAATACAATTTCTTTCATATTTTTTATCACTGAAGTTTTTTAGGCTCTTTTAATTCATAGAAAATAAAAATACCATTTCTTCATATTTATGTTTTATCTCTGGAGCTTTTTTTTTTTTGAGGCTCTGTTAATTCATACCGATTATAAAATACGATTTCTTTTATATTTTTCATATCTGAAGTTTTTTAGGCTTTCTTAATTCATAGCAAATACAGAATACTGAATTTTTTTTTAATTCATACTAAATACAAAACATGATTTAGTTTATGTTTTTTTATCTTTTAAATGTTTTTATTTTTTTTATTTTTTTTTTCATAGTGAATTGTTTCTTCCTTTGGAATAATTAAATTGGTGTATATATAGTAATTTAATCTTATCAAACAATTTCTTTGTCCCTTGTAGAATTACAGAGATATACACGCTCTCTATATGAATATGCATAGCAGAGATATTATATGCTATATTACATCCAAATTGATTTTATACTCGATTGAGGTCGTTTGGGAAAGATTT
>NC_090753.1:58052075-58087075 GCF_036898095.1 Palaemon carinicauda
TCAAATGAACAATTTGTAATTAAGTCTTCAAACGAATTATCTCTTATTGATAATTACCTGATATCGTAACATCATTGATGTCGATTGTAAGTTTAAGATAAAACCAATAATGAATATATAACTTTATTATCTAACTTTAAACATGAGTAAAAAGGCCTACTTGAAAGTACTACTTGAATCTTACACAGGATCTTCTCCAAGAATTTTGATGAATATGTACAGTTGGCTTCATTAATTCCGGTGGTACACTTCACGGGACGCTAAGCGAACGTCTGACCGTTATACAGTGTAGCAGCTACTTCTATCCAAAGAGAAACTTTGCAACACTGCCTGTACAATAAAGTCACTGATCTTATAAACACGCGATCAAAAGCATTCTTATTCATTTTACGAATTGCTGAATAGAGCAATGTTGTTATTCTCCCAACAGAACTTTATGAAATTGATAAATAAAGGTTTTGATCACGTTTTTACAAGTTTAGAAAATGTGTTTTCAGCTTGCAGCTTCAATAACAGTTTCCCTTTTGCTGAATTGTACAGCTTTCAGCCGTCTCCTTGACTTCCCGTGAATGTACCGAAATTAATGAAGCCAACTGTACCTGTCATCATCACCACAAGCTTAAGAAAGGAATTATTCCTGAGATTACATTTGATAATGCTGAATAGCCTCCCAAGTCCCTGTTGTAGGACAGATGGTACAAATTTATAACTCCAATACAATCCAAAGCTAAGACGATATAATATAATATTTTAGATCAGAGAGAGAGAGAGAGAGAGAGAGAGAGAGAGAGAGAGAGAGAGAGAGAGAGAGAGAGAGAGAGAGAGAGAGGGGGGGAATGGAATCTGGAATTTGAGTCTAAGATCTGAAATCGGATTTTCTGAAGATGCTTCGAAGGACTTCGATATTGGACTTCGGACATCGACGGAAAGTCCTTTCTTTCCTTGTGTCGTACAGTAGCCATAAGTATGATTACCATATTTTAACAGCCTGGTTGTTAATTTTTATTAATGAAAGAATAATATCGAGTAGAATGAAACTCCAAGCAATTATCTTTTAGAAGAACCCACTTTTAAATGACTTTTATTAAAGGATAAAGAACAATATCATGCAAAATTAGCTTTTAGAAGAACAAGTTATTAATATGAGCTCATGGGATCTAATAACACCTTTGTGCAAGTTGCAATTAGGAATCGAAATAGCTTTGTGCAATTACAAACACTAACTGCTGATTGAGATCGAGTCTTTCTCCTTTCGAGATAATCAATTGGAATTAATGCACTTTGATCGCCCGTCGTTTATCAGTTTAATGGAACAATCAGATGTTGCGATTAATGGAGTATTCCCATTCCCATTCCTATTTAGGCACCTGTCCTATTCAGTTAATAGGGATTCTAGGAATTAGTCGGATGGGTCTTCGTGTATCAAGACACTCCTCTCAATTAAGCCCCTATTACGCTTATCCGGTTTCCTACGGCGCCATCAGTCGCGATGCTTGCATATTGTCAAACCAGAGCGTGTGATTGCAAATCGGTTGTATGAAAGCTCACCCATGTCGGTCATGGGTGAGCTTTCATACAACCGATTTGCAATTACACGCTCCGGTTTGACCATATGCAAGCATCGCGACTGATGGCGCCGTAGGAAACCGGATAAGCGTAATAGGGGCTTTAGGGCGTTAAGGTTCCCTATCCAATATACTCAACAAATATATTTGTTAAATCTGCTCGTCAAATATACTCGTGAAATCTACTTGTCAAATTTATTCGTTTAATGTACTTGCCAAATCTACTCGTGAAATTTACTCACAAATCTACTTTTCAAATCTACTCCTTAAATCTACTCGTCAAATCTTTTCGTCAAATCTACTCACCAAATCTACTTGTTAAATCTACTCATCAAATCTACTCGTCAAATCTACTCGCAAAATCTACTCGTTTAATCTACTTATTTAATATAATTGTTAAGTTTACTCGTCAAATCTACTCGTTTAATCTACTTATTTAATCTACTGGTTAAATCTACTCGCCAGATCTACTCATCAAATCTCGTTGAATCTACTCGTCAAATCTACTCGTCAAATCTGTTCGTTAAATCAACTCGTCAAATCTACTCTTCGTCGTTGCCAACAAATTTCTCCATTTTCTACACAAATGTTACGACGGAACTTTTTAGGCATCGAAATTAGAGGCAATTAAAGGTCACTCCAAACAGCTGAGCCTATTAGTGGCTCTAATGATGCTAATTTTAACCATTTGAATTTTAGATAGAAACATATTTTAACGAAGCCTATTTTAGCTTATTTTCTTATTTTTTTTTCTTTTATTTGTTTGTTCAGAGCAGCGTTTGTATGTTAGAGGAGTTGCATCGAAATTTTCTTCAGATTCGGTTAAGATTCAGTTTAGGTCTTGGAACCTTCAAGTGGGGATTAGATTACCCAACCTTGGCGGATATTTGAGGTCGTCGAAATCTCGGGATATTTATGCAATCTATGACATATTAGAAATTGTCGAAAATATAAATAAAGGGAATGAACAGATTGTAGAGATTTTTTATTTGAAAGGATTTCATACTTTTTTTTTTAATCAAAACATAGAATAGCTTAAATTTTCCCTAATATTTTCATATTTGATTAAACATTAAAGTCGAGGAAAAGTTGTCCATTTAATAAACAACATTTTAATCATAATTCTATGTGATAATGACTAAATAGTTATCCAATTCGGTGCTCTAGAGTATTCGGGGATTCAAATACCTAATGCAATTGAAAACAAATGAGGACATTTATTACCAAAATAATGATTTTGACCTAGAAAAATCACTCACTTCAATAACCTAATTACATATGATTATATTCATTAATATTTATCAACAATATATTAGTAACTCCCTTTTTAAATAAAATCTAAAAGTTCCATTTAAAGGATTCGTCGTTAAGCGAAACTGGCTTTCAACCCGATAGCTTAGCTCTTAAAACTTTCACCTTTCCACTTGGCTTTCAAATCACCGGATTTAAGTCTAATGAGAATCAATTATCTTCCCCAAAGGGGAAGAAGAAGAAGTTTCCTCTTTCACATTTGCATGTTGGTAATCCCCGTTGGAAACAGTGACCATCCTCAGCACGAAATGGTTTTCTCTCTGTGTCTTTGCTAAAGTCAGGATTTCAAGTGATTGATTGATTGATTGATTGATTGATGGATAGTAAGAGTTTATAACAATGAAATCTAATTGTGGTTCTTTCATAAGGGAAATTTTAACTTCCCATTACAGGAGATTGAATGGGCTTACAGGTTCCAGTTCCAGGATATATAATACGAATTCATAAATCTAACCCAAAATGATTTTTTTTTATTCCATTAGAAACCCCACAGTCAAGTCAACCCAAAATGTTTGTCAATTGGAAGCAGTAGAAACCCACCAAAATGACCCTAAAAGCTTTGTCAATTGAATTGGTAACCCAAAGTCAAAGCAACCCAAAACCTTTATCTATTTGAAATGAAACCCCAAAGTCTAGCCATCCTTTACTCTTTCATACTCGAAAACTGTGAGTATAATTCAGCTCATTCAAATTGTGGTTTAAAAAAAGAATTCTGAACAAAATTAGAAAAGACACTGGTCTCGTTAAAACTTTTGGAAAAATTCAGGCTTTATTCTTTGCAGGTTGAGGTTTTATTCATGGAAAACAAAGATAATTTTTCCCTTTATATTTTGTTTTTTAATAATAGCTGAAAATTCACAGGAATTCATTTATAGAATTCTTCATGACTAAACATTTTGCAAAAATAGTTATTTACTTCAATTTCAAAAGGAAACTCTTCAAGTTTTATGGAAACAATTAAAATAATTTCTTTTGTAAACAACTGGAATTCTCGAAATAAGTCACTTTTTATTGAATATTATTTTGGTGTTTTCCTTTTATTTCGACATCATGGTAACAAATCTTATTAATTATTTTTATTTCTTTGGATGAATCATCGTTATCACATTATGTATATATATATATATATATATATATATATATATATATATATATATATATATATATATATATATACACTATATATATAGCTTATATTAATGTTAATTTTATTAGTGGAAATATTCTTTATTTTGTTTTATTAGGAGTCTGAAAGATTTGCATATCCATAACAGAGAGAGAGAGAGAGAGAGAGAGAGAGAGAGAGAGAGAGAGAGAGAGAGAGAGAGAGAGAGAGAGAGAGAGAGAGAGAGAGAAAGCATAGTGGGACGAGAAAAAAAAAGAAGACGCAAGAAAACCGAGATTGAAATGATACGAGAATTTCTGTTGAATGTTTAAATGAAATTATCGTCATCTGTTAAAAGAAATATATAACTCAGAAAGACTTTCATACATTAAAACATTAAACTAGAAAGAAAGTTTTTTTTCTCTCTTTTTGTTGTGTAAACTAATGTAGATTGGCACTCGGTAGAGAGCATGCTTTCGCCACGTCTAAGAGTCTTATTTTACTCTTTTATCCAATGCTTACTTGCAGTTCGATCTATTTTCCTCAAAACCTAATGGATTTGTCCTTGTTCATATCCCACATGTTCAAGTCTCGTTGAAATTGGTTCAGTAGTTTTGAAATAATGCTGTTTATAAATGAAAAATAAACTACCAAAATATTTGTCATACACTCAACATTGTGATTATTTTCAAGGTATTGCTGCGTACTTTTACTTTGATGTACTTTATCCAAAAATTACACATTCATCATTTGATCATACCCAACATGACTACTAAGTTTGGTGGAAATCGGTACAGTAGTTTTTGTGTGGAGTTGCTCACACATAAACAAATACATAAATTAACAAACAAACAGGGGTGAATGCATACCCTGAAACTGAAATAACCTAATTTACAAATCGAGAGAACTTGAAGGTTAAAGATGAGAACCGGAAATTAACAGACGCCTTGAAAAGTAGTCCAGCTGCTTTTCTCATCACGTAAGAAATCTTTAGCGATCGGGAGGGAATTTGCCTGTCATTTACATGTGTTAAAAACAGAGCAGTTTAATTGTTTAACTTTCGCCCTCAATTCACCCTTGATCACACAACTTCCTGAAAGAAGAAGTTTAGGTACACAACTTTGATCGGCTTTCGTACGAAACGGGAAAGTTGATGTACTTGGTTTTGTCAATAGATAAGATAAACATTGATTTGTGGAGTACGGTAATCTTAGATTGTATTTTAGACTTTGATTATGATTTATAAATTGAATAAAAATCGAAAGATGGATTCCTTCCAGTAAAATAAAAATTATTTGAGATTTTCTGGTTGGAAAAATCTCGAGAAATCCAGAAATCCTTAAGGCGGATCAAATGAAAGCCTTAGGGACATCTTATATCATCCTCAGATGACGAGAAAAGGGAAGAGCGAAGAAGAAGAGAAGGATAAACAGGGGAAGAGGAGGGAGAATGATAGGTCAAGGGGAAGGGGAAAGAAAAATGAAGAGAAAGGAGAAGGAATGTTGGAGAAGAGAGGAGAATGATGAAATAATGTACCATACAGTATAATGCTATTGCTTTTTTATCTCTTGATCTCTCCCTGCACTGATAATAGAAAAACCTGATTAAGCTTGCCATTGCATGTTTCACATTGCTTGAATTATTGTGACATTGTTGCTCTCAACTGTTTGTATATAAGCTCGTTATATGTTGGATAAACCTCACTTGCATTCAGGTCGCCTCTCTGTTTGTTAACAGTCACTTCACACAAGAGGTGTTAAGAAGTTGAAAGAGGAGAATGATGAGGTAGAGGAAGTGAGGAGTTCAACTTAAGAGAAAGTAAAACGAAAATAAAAGGAGATGACCGGATTGATAAAGATGACTGTAAAACAAAACAATGAAGGACTACGAAGAAACTTAAAGAGTGGAGAAAGTATAGTTAAAGGTGATAAGAAAGAAAGAGAAATCAGAAATAAAACCCAAAAGAGGAAAACCGAAAAGAAAATGTAAGATGCAGGCAAAGGAAAACTAAAGATAAGGAAATAGCAAATTTTTTTTTAAAAAAAGAAACGAGGCAAAAAAAAAAAAAAAAAAAAAAGAAATAGACACCAATGAAGGAAGAAGACAAAATATATGAAATCATTAGAAGAGGAAAGTTAAAGAAGAATTAAAAGGAAAATTAGCTAAAAAGGAAAACAGATTATAAATCCTATATTATCGACAGGTGAAAATATGACTCATTTTGACATTCCCATAAATTCTTTTGCAATGATGTGATTTATATAGACATTCCGAACGATTAAATAATAATGATTATTTATTCTCATTACGATGACGACGTTAATTGAATGGTTTATATCGTATTGGCGTCACAATAGTGAAGGTCATGAGATAGTGACAAGTGTCAGTCATGCATGACATGAATGGTTTTGAATTTGATTGGGATTTTAATTGGCTGAGAGAATCAGTTGTTATCAGAGGAGAGAAATGGTTCATCGCTGAAGATGTCATACGGTTTAAGCATTATGTATCCATATTATAGAGATACATATTGTGCTCATTATGTATCCATACCATAGAGATACGTATTGTGCTCAATATGTATCCATACTATAGAGTCAAATATTGTGTTCATTATATATCCACACTATAGAAATACATACATATTATGTAACAGTAATTATGTATACATACCAATGAGATGCATATTGTGTTCATTATGTAACCATACCATAGAGATACATATTGTTTTCATTATTCATTCATACTGTTGAGATACATATTTTGTTTATTATGTATCAATACCATAGAGGCACTTATGGTGTTTATTATTTATCCATATCATAGAGATACAATACGTGTTTATTATGTATCCATACCATTGAGATACTTATTGTGTTCATTTTGTATCCAAACTATAAAAATACATATTGATTCATTATGTATTCATACCATAGATATACATATTGTGGCATGTATCCATACCATAGAGATACATATTGTGTTCATTATGTATCCATACATTGAGATGCATATTGTGTTCATTATGCATCCTTAATATATTGATACATATTGTGTTCCTAATGTATCCTTACCATAGATATATATATTGTGATCATTATGCATACATACCATTGAGATACATATTGTATTCATTATGTATCCTTACCATTGAGATACATATTGTGTATTCGTCAATATTTGGGTTTCGAGTATGAAGTATTGTAGAAATAAGTAATACGAAATTCGTGATATGCCATTTAGTATGATAGGATATTAGGACAATTTCTTTATATATAATGTGTATTATTATTATTATTATTATTATTATTATTATTATTATTATTAAGGAATTGTTTAAGAGTATAGATAGTGCTTATTGATTTAAAGGAAAAATAAAATAAACGATGAGAATGTTCTAAATAGGCAGATAGATACATAGATAGATACATAGATAGATAGAAAGATAGATAGATAGATAGATCGATAGATAGATAGATAGATAGATAGGTTTGTTAAAGAAAGGTATGTGGAAATTCTTTAATTTTTGGGATAATTTTGACCAATGATAGATGGCAGCTCTGGGCCGTCAGAATCATAGTGTGTTGTTGCTATGAATGTATGAATATATTTGAGGAATATTTCATATATGAAGTTTTGAAATGTTACGAAATATCTTGAAAAAGAAAAATATGATCTTTTATTGCATTATAGATTTTTATTATATTTATCTCCGCCAACGAAGTTGAAAGGCAGTTGTGTTTTTTAGTCCCTGTTTGTGTTGTTTACGTGTGGGTGTGTGTTTGTTTGTGATCATCATCCTGACCACAATTTTATTTGTAAAGTAATGAAACTTGCAGGAATGAACCACTAAGTATAACGTTGGAAATGATTAAATTCTGGAAGTTTTAGGTTAAAGGTCAAGGTCACGGGCAAGCAAAATGTCCAATTCACGTAATCTGCTAAAAGTTTTGACATCGTTGTCACAGAGACTTCAAACTCGGTTCATATTTGAGTGTATGAAAATCTACGCCATTAAATATATGGTAGGGTCAAAGTTCAAAGTCAATCAAATCGTTGAGAAATAACTGCCGTGGTGGAGGTCTGCTCTTTATTGAATACCCCTCTAGTCAGTTGATGTTATTAACAGATATTTGATAAGACCCCTCCGGACTTCTGTAGTTCGAAAAGAGCTTTTCTTTCTATGCAGATATTTTAACAGAATAAAGAAATTAAATTATTTCATTTGATCTGTAACACGAAAAAGGGATATTTTCTCTCCATCTGTTGACAACGTTGTTAAAGAATGAAACGTTTTGTTCTGCTGAACGTTTTCTTCAGATAACTCATCTTAGCAATAACGTAAAAATCCTTTTCGACCAAACGTCAGAAACCCATCACAATGTTTTGAATAACAAAACGTTCGTTCAGGTAAACGTTTTCTCTCAAGATATTTCACCAGAGTGATGCCACAAAAACATTTCGAACAAACACAACGTTTCTTTAGTCTCGTCAAGTTATGTGGTTTTCCTTCATCCATGACTGTTGTCAAGGGGTTACCTCTGACGTCATGACTGTCCGTCAACATAATATAGGAAGAATGAAGCTTCGATAGGAAGTTGAACTCGAATTTTGAAAAATCAAAACGCCTTGTTCTATTTTGGTTCAGATAAAAAACTGTGCAGAATCGTAAAGAAATTGTGTATTTCTTTAGGACACTCTATCTCTCTCTCTCTCTCTCTCTCTCTCTCTCTCTCTCTCTCTCTCTCTCTCTCTCTCTCTCTCTCTCTCTCTCTCTCTCTCTACATATATATATATATATATATATATATATATATATATATATATATATATATATATATATATATATATATAAGCTCAATTTATAGCTCATTTTTAATTAGTAGTACGGTAAAATAGAAGGTAAAATCAATAGGACTGTTTTATTTTGGGTTGAATTGAATAAATGTGAGGGGCCATAATTTATTTTTTCATAAACTGTTATAGGTTAAAGTTAAATTTGTCCTCCATTTCAATTAACAATATGTTAATATTGAAGGTCAAAAATAAGATGTAATTGTAACTTAACAAATGAGGAATCGAGAAAAGATTTTGGGAAAGAAGAGAGTGAAGGTTTTCGAGTGTGATTCTCACTCAGAAGGGAAACGCAAAATACAACTCAAGTTTTGTAATGATTTTTATTTCCAATAAAACTAATGATATTTTTCTTAATTTCACCTCTGAAAGGATTAAATCCCGTAGTGGCCGATGTGGTAACGTCCCTGACTTGTAAATGCCAGACGGGGATTCGACTCCCTCTCAAACTCGTTAGTTTCTTTAGTCATTGCAATCTAACCATCTTTGTGAGCTAAGGATGGGGGCTTTTGGTTAGGCTGTAGGTCTATCTGCTGAGTCACCAGCAGCCATTGCCTGACCCTCCTTGGTCCTAGGAGGGTCTTGGTCGCTGATCATATGTAATATGGTCAGTCTCTAGGGTATTGTCTTGCTTTATAGGGCAGTGTCATTGTCCCTTGCCTCTGCCATTCATGAGTGACCTTTAAAATCTGATGAAGAGGTTATAAATTTATTGAATGAAATCAGTACGATATTGATTATCAAAAAACTCATTCCAAACACTTTCTAATGATAATTCATTCTTGGTTTCACCTTTGGATTATTAACTTGTTAGGAGAGATTAGTGTGAAGGACGATCTGCAGAAGGAAATAACCATTCTTAAAAACACGTATTGTATAAACTACTGTAGATTTATGTTTTTTTTGGCATTTTCTGGTGCAGCGTATGTTTAGAATAAATTTCAACGTATTTATTCATCAGTTTATTCAAACATACTTTTACGAAATAGATACGAAACAACTATTTGTGTAACATAAGCGTCTTTTGTGATTGAATTAGCCAATACTTTCTGTGTCGGTTTATAGATATATGATATACTCCTTTAAGAATTAGATAATTCAGAAAACATATATTTTCAGTTATGTTTACTAAATATAAATGTTACAAAAGTTTCATTGCCCAAATGGAACTATGCAGTTTTCTAATTAGATAAAATGGACAGAGACTGAGAGATTAATTATCCACTCAATTGCCTTCCTTCACCTGAGCACGAAAATAGAATGAATTTTTAATGGAAACAAATTGTGAGAAAAAAGAAATTGCATGAATGCTCAGCTGTTAGCTCTTCATGTTTTGTTTTTTTTTTTTTTTGTTTTTTTTTGGGGGGGGGGTGGGGGTGGGGGGTGGGGGGTTGGGGGGGGGGATTAAAGTGATGATGAATAATTGAACTTTTCCTGAATAATTATGATAATTAAATGTAAAGATCACCTTCAGAGTTTAGCAGGGCAGCCCCTAGGAGCAATAGCTGAGTCATATTCCCAGATCCTCCCAGTCAGATGGTTCAAATCTCAAACACTGCTCATGGCCTGAGAGAAATCACAAGGACCACATTCTTACTATTTCTGCGACTAAATGGTTTTACTCTCTGGAATTCTAATAGGTTTGCCTGGTGAGTCATTAACGGCTATTGTATTGTCTTTTTCCATCTGAGTCTTCCATAGGTAGACATGCTTTTAGCTTAAGATACAGCTATTGCCTTGGTCCTTCTGGTTCTTACATAGGTTGACTTGCTGTTAGCTTGTGACATTTACAGCTATTGCCTTGTTCCTTTTGGTTCTCACGTAGGTTAACTTGATCTTAGCTTGAGAGTTTAAGAACTCTGGCCTTGTTCCTTTTGGTTCTTACATAGGTTGACCTGCTCATAGCTTGAGATATTAAGGGCAATTGCCTTGTTCCTTCTGGATCTTACATAGGCGGACTTTCTCTTAGCTTGATGGAAATAACTAATATCATACCTACCTTTATTGTCCGTGTTAATTAAGGAGGAGATGTTTAGTGTGCTAGATATATATATATATATATATATATATATATATATATATATATATATATATATATGTGTGTGTGTGTGTGTGTGTGTGTGCTTGTGCATATATATATATATATATATATATATATATATATATATATATATATATATATATAATACACGCTCATATATGTGTATATACCGCATATCCAGTATATATATATATATATATATATATATATATATATATATATATATATATGTATATATATACTTTATGTGTGTGTGTATCTTCAACAAAAACAACGAAAATTGGCACTGTTCTTTATCTCACAGAATCCTCATCCTCCCCCCCCCCCCCCAACTCTTTAAAACGCGGCGAGCGCGCGTGTGTCACACACACACACACACACACACACACACAATTACAATTACTCATACTTAGTACTATTTTCTCTCTCTCTCTCTCTCTCTCTCTCTCTCTCTCTCTCTCTCTCTCCTTTCTTGGGTCCAAACGCCCCCTCGAAGATGCTTATTAAATTAGGAAGATTCTAATGAACTCCAATTATGAACGAGAGAATGGCGTAACGAGATTAAATAAAATGCTCCCCGGGGTGACCTAATTAGTCCAAAGATTGGGGGGGGGGGGTTAATTTCTTAGGTCAGGGGGGGACTACTTATGCCTGGGGGGGGGGGACTTCCTAGGTTACCGTGACGGAATTTTACGATGAAGTGAAACCGACAAAAATCGGAAGAGGTTAAGAGTTAATTTCACAATTCACTTTTATCTGAAAGTTATGAACAGGTTACGATGTCATTTTAGGAAAGGATAAAAGGAGGTCTTCTCTAGTTACGCATATTCTCATTTCAATCAAGTGTTGATTTATGAGAAAGAGTTTATTATTAAAAATATATTGGTTGGAAGATCACTTAGGTCATTGGGGGCAACGGGGTGATTATTATTATTATTATTATTATTATTATTATTGTTGTTGTTGTTGTTGTTGTTGTTGTTGTTGTTGTTGTTGCTATGATTTTTATTATGATTATTTTTATTAATATTGTTATGATTATTATTATTATTATTATTTTTATTAAAATTGTTATGATTATGGTTATTATTATTATTATTGTTGTTGTTGTTGTTGTTGTTAGCTAATCTACAATCCTAGTTGGAAAAGCAGAATTCTATAAGACCAATGACTCCAACAATGAAAAATAGTTCAATGAGGAAAGAAAATAAGGAAATAAAAATACAAGTGAAGTAATGAACAATTCAAATAAAATATTTTAAAAACAATAGCCACATTAAAAAATATCTTTCATATTTCAGTTCTAAAAAGTCTTGTGTCAGCCTGATCGACATAAAATCATTCGTTGCAAGTTTGAACTTTTGATAACACTTCACAACCTGGTTACAGCTGGAATATAAGATTATAGAATACTTTTCAAATAAAGATAAAAGAAGCTGAAAGAAAGTTGTTAAGTAGTGTAAGAAGAGTGCTAAAAGGTTGATACAGCTAGTGGGCGAGGGGGAAACCCTTTAGTAGTGCCTACAGAGCACCGCTTGAGGTGAACTGTTTGCACTTCCTACCTACGGAGAAAGGCTAAAATCTATGTTACTCCTTCCATGCATATGTAGTACAATTAATGGCCCCTAGATGGCACGTGGAGTGCCTGACTTCAAAAAGGAACAAAGGTAAAGGCATTGCATCTATAACCCCCTAATTCTGCTATTTATATTACTACTATTATGCTGTTGCTGATACGACTAAAACTCCCACTACTAATTATAGTTTAACATAATCCTACTGCAATTACATTGACTGACATCATAAACACATGAAATTATGCAATTACATCTACTGGTATCCCAAAGTTACCACTCACCCAATTACACTTAAGGACCACTTACTGAAGGGCATCTATGACACGAGGTATTCCTCCACCACCTCCTCCTCCACCACCTCCTCCTCCACCTCCTCCTCCCTGTTCCTCCTCTTGCGCGTCACTCACGAACATCCAGGTGAAGTTGACATCTGTTGGGTACGCGTGCACCAAACAGGTGAGCAAGACCGTCTGGCCAATTTGAGCTCCAATGGTGCTCTCGTTCAGGGCACAGATGGGGACGTCTGTGAGGGCATGAAATAGATTATTATTATTAAGAATGAAATATAAAGGATAATCAAATTTATTTAAGTCTCCTGTGAAGGTATTGGACATCAACAACTTGTTTGATGAATGGCTGTCAGAAAAGTGACAGACTGAGATACAGCATAGTAGAAAAAATGTTCCATTTTTTGCTATTCATGAGCGGCCTTTAAACCTTAAACCTCCTTCCGAAAAGGATTAATGTTTAATGAATACATGGAAAATAATTAACAAATACTTACTAAACAGCCGAGTTATTTTCGTCTTAGAAGAAGAAGAAGAAGAAGAAGAAGAAGAAGAAGAAGAAGAAGAAGAAGAAGAAGAAGAAGAAGAAGGAAAATAAAAATAAAAAGAAGAAAAAGCAAAACAAAAAGAAAAGCAAAATGAGAGAGAAGAAGAAGAACAAACAATAATTAGGAAACGAGGTTTTAGCGTTGAAGAAATGTCGAGGTGTACAAAGGCTTTCTCTTTTTTTCAAAGGAGGAAAAAGATTAGGCCTAAAAAACGGGAAAAGGGGAAAAGGGACGAAAAATGCCAGAGAGAAATAAAGGAGAAGAGAGGAGAAATTGGAAAGAGTGAAAGGAAATAAGAAAATTTGTAGAGTAAGACAAAGGAAAACACTGGAAAAATGGAGAAAGAAAAAATGGAGAAAAAATTGGGAAAGAGTAGAAGATGTCAATCAGAAAAATTGTCAACGAGGAAATGAAAAGAATAGATGGAAGATGGAAAGGAAAAAATGCCAAAGCTGAAAAAGGAAAGAGGAAAAATGTAAAGGAAAAAAATAACTAGAAATGAGAAAACTAGTGCAGGATATACGAGTTGTTAAAGGAATGTTCAAAATAAGGAACAGCTACAAATCACCATTTCTTAACTAAAACCACTTTCGGCTGAAATATTTCACATTAAATGAATCGGCAACGTTTAAAGGTTTAAGGGTCGCTCATGAATGGCAGAGGGCAAGGGACAGTGACATTGCCTTATCAAGCAGGAGAATGTCCTAGAGACTGACAAATACATATGATCAGCGACAAATGACCCCCCCCCCCTCTCCATACAAGCTACAACCAAGAGAGGGCCAGGCAATGGCTGCTGATGACCCGGCTGATAGACCTATAGGCTCCCCCAGATTCCCTCATCCTTAGATCACAAAGATGTTGAGGTTAAAGCGACCAAAGAAAGTAAGGAGTATAAGCGGGACTCGAACCCCAGTCTGGCGTTCACCAGTCAGGGACGTTACCACATCGTAGTAATAGCCCCAGTGAGGAAAGGAATAAGGAAAAAAATAAACTATAGGAGAATTAATAAAGAAAGAATGTAAAATATCTTGATTACCACTACTACTTCCTCTACTAGGTAAGCTAAAACCCTAGTTGGAAGAGCAGGAAAATCGTTAAAATAGATCCGTTGTATATAAACCATAAAAAGATGTGTGTATTTCAGCCTGTTTAACAAAAAAAAAAACATTCGCTCCTAGTTTGAACTCTGAAGTTCCACCGATTCAACTGGGAAAATCATTCCACAATCTGGTCATAGCTAGAATACAACTTCTAGAATACTGAGCAGTATTGTGCCGCATGATGCAGAAGGCCTGGCTATTAGATTAACTGCATATTTTAGGGCTTCGTTCATGATACTACATTCTGGGAAGATCTGAATGCAAAGGATTGTCAGATTTATGAAAAATCTAACTGAATGAAGGTGCCAGAGATTAATATGATCAGGAATAAGAAATTTAATAGACCGCAGGTTTTTGTCCTATAGGTTAAAAAGAGTCAGCAGCCAAAAGCCTTGACTGGGAAAACAATATTCGAAAAAAGGCAGAACTCAACACTTCTTCAGAAAAGATGGATCACCCAAAAATCTTAAAAGACTTGCTCAGTAAGACAATTTCTTTTGTGCGATTGAAGAAGAAACATACCGAATGTGGTTTCTCAGAAGTAAATATCCTATTAAAATTCACACCTAAAATTTGAAATAAGTTTTATATAGTTAAACATTATCAATGCAAAATTTCTGGATGTTGACGAGCCACTGTCCTTGACCTAATTACAACCATACTTTTACTTTTGTTATGGTTCGATTCATGCCCCATATTTTGTACTGTGCACTAATTTTAGCTAGATCTCTATTAAGGGATTCAGCAACCCAAGATCTACACTCAGGAGATGGAATTGATGCAAAGAGAATAGCATCATCTGCATATGCAACAAGCTTGTTTTCTAGTACAAACCACATATCATGTGTATATAGTATGAAAAGTACTGGGCCCAAGAACACTACGCTGAGGAACACAGATATCACATATCTTATCTTATGGTGCCCATCAACAACACCTATTTGTCATCTTTTACTTAAAAATTCATTAATGGTGCGAAGAAAAATATTCAACCACGAAGTCCGCTACGGAAAAGAGAGAGAGAGAGAGAGAGAGAGAGAGGAGAGAGAGAGAGAGAGGGAAGTCTGCTACGGAAAAGAGAGAGAGAGAGAGAGAGAGAGAGAGAGAGAGAGAGAGAGGTACGAGTACGATGAGGACAGGGAAAGTGGGAATATGGGGAAAGGATAAGTAACCCCCTGGATACAATCCAGTTTATAGCCCGAGAGCAGGTACCTGGGATGGGAAAGGAGAAGGGAAAAAGGGGGGGAAAATGAAGTACAGGGAAAGAATAAAAGAGAGGGGGCAGACCCCTCATGCGACATTAGATAGTAGTAGAGTTATTTCAAGACGGGAAGAGACAGGAAGGAATAGGAAAGGTTTTTTGGTTCACGCCAAGCAAAAGGACACCATTCGACTGTCACCATTACGTTATTGAGTGACTGTCACCATTATGTTGTTTAAGTAGGGTATGATGGTTAATGAAGGTTTTTTTTTTTTTTTTTTTTTTTTTTTTTTTTAATGATGATGATGAAGTAATGCTTAAATGAAATTACAATTTAATTGCAAAATGAATCTCTAATGAAATTATCAGATGAAATGAATCTGGGCCTAGGAGGATCGCAATTGATCCCAGGCTCCAGTCTCTTCCACCAATAATGGTCACGAGTGTGTTCAGTAGTGAGAGTTCTAGTTCGGGTGCAAAGGTTCGTCATCGTCTGAGCAAGTTTGTCCCAGGTTTTCTGGCCAAGCCTGTGAAACCGGGACATTAAGAGGCTTCCAATTTGGAATGAGCATGTAAATCCCTAATTGTATTGTAATAGGGAGGGCTCTCTTTGTAGGCTCTCCTCAAAGCCTTATTTTGAATTGCCTGCATTTATTAAGGGGAAGTTTTGCTGATTGCTCCAAAATATTACGGTGGGGTACTCTAACTGCGGCCCTTACTAAAGATTTATATAAACGGAGTTGGGTTTTAGTTGATAAGTGTTTAAATCGTAGTAAATTTAGCAAAAGTTTTTCTAGAAACAGCTATTCTCTCTATGACGTGTGAAAGTATACCTGATTTCTTAAAGTTACACCCAAGTATTGTGGCCTTTTGTTTGAATGGAATTCTAACATTGTCAACAATGATTTCTGCAGGACTGCGAGCTGAAATGGGGAGGAGCTGGAATTTGTTCAAGTTTGTTGTTATTTTCCATTTCTTTTCGTAATTATTTACTTTTTGTATTTCCCTGACTGTTTTAATTTGCAACATTCGTTTGTTCTTATTAGGAATAGATATTACCTGGGTGTGGTCATCTGCGAACATGATTTGCAGACAACCAGGAGCAGGAGGAGGGGTGTCTCTGATATAAAAATTGTAAAGTGAAGGAGAGAGAAACACTGCCCTGAGGATACACCAGATAGTAGTGGAAATTCTGGTCCAATATATTCTTTAATCTTGATCATGGCCCACATCGATTATCAAGAAAGTTACACAATAGCCTAGTAGCTAGATTTGGGAGTTGTGCTTCTATTAATTTGTATTTAAGGCCCTCATGCCATACCTTGTCGAAAGCTCGGCTGACATCCCTAGATATTAGGTTACAACGACCCCCAAGATTTGACTTGACCGCAATGTATTCGTAAAGACGAGCTAATGCAAGTTGGGTCCCTTTACCCTTGTAAATCCGTATTGATTGCTATTGTTAAGTAAATTTTCCTCAAGGAAATCCTCCAATCTCTCTTTAATAATTTTCTCAAGTATCTTACCCGGTGTCTCTAATAACGAAATGGGTCTATAGTTAGAGACTAAGGTGAGGTCTCTGCCCTTTTTCCCCACAAAGGGAAGTACTGCTTTTTTAAAAAAATCTGGCCAATAGCCCATACTGAAAGTTTCATTAAAGATGTTGCAAAGAAAAGAGAGCATTGAATTTGGCAAATTACTAAGGATAAGTTTATTTACTTTAGACTGGCCTGGAGCTTTGTTTTTAAAACTTTTGATTATTTTAATAATATCTTGGAGTTGAATAGGTTTGAGGAAAGGGTCATCTTCATCAAGTCTCTCAAGATCTACAGAATCATAAGGTATTATATGATCAGCATGTTCACGGATTGACTCAGTGACATGCCTCTCATGTCGTTGGTCAAACCTTAGATTTTCTACTGGGTCTATTCTAAAGATATTGGACCAGAAGCCTCTGAAGATCACCTCCTGATCTTGAGATGAATAGATCTTCTCATTATTATGGGTGATGTACGCTATTGGCTGAGAAGTTGAGCCAACAATTTCCTGATCATGTTCCAAAATTTTGCAGGATCTTTATAAAAGCCTTCACATTTGTCTAACAGAGCCTCCCAAGTAGAATTAATGAGGTCAATTGATTCTATTTTAATACGTTCTCGTATATCATGAATATACTCTAAAAGTTGGTGCGTGGGGCCTCGGTTGTTAACTAATTCCAGGGCTTGCTTAAATCGGATCTGAAGTAACTTTAGGGAATCAGTTTCTTTAGTATAAGGTAATATTCTGAAAGTTTTAAATGGGATATGGAGCTCTGAGGCTTCCTTAATCATCCTATACCAGAAAGCTATCTTATCATCTATGTAAGATTTATCCTTTAAGGTGTTATCGGGTTCGTCAAAAGTAGAGAGAGAGTCATCGAGAGTGTCCTTAAAACGTTCCCAGTTCGCGTTGTTCAAATCTAAAGTTGGATTAGCAACCACCATAATGGGTCTCACAGTAAGTTTAAAAATAATGGGAAGATGATCCGAAGTGGATAAGGGGCCTTGTGTAAGAGAGTAATTAAACATATGAAATCTATTTGAAAGCAGAATATCTGGCTTACCAGAGGTTCTTCTGTTAAAATACGTATCAAAATCTGGTCCTAAGAACCTTATAAGGTTTCTATTCAACAGGCCATTGATTAATGTGCCAATAGGGTTGGCTCTGTTGTAACCAAGGGCTGGATGAGCTGCATTGAGATCAGCCAGCAGATAGACAGGGATGTTACGTCTCATTAATGATAATATATCTTGCTGTGGAAATATTGGGTTTCTTGGGGGCAGATAGGTTGTGGCGACTATAATTGGTCCCCGTACTGTCTGTATTTCGACAGCGATAAGATCATGATTGAAACCATCAATTAACTTGACAGCAACATCCCGCCGAACCGCTATTGCTGTACCAGCCCCCTGTTCACCAGAGGTGTTACACTGGAACACATTATAATTCCAGATCTTGATACGGGTAGAGTCAGGAATTCCTGTTGAGTTAAGAAGTATGAGGTGAGGAGAGAGGGAGGAGTAGATATTAACAAGTTCCTTACACCTGAGGAACGTCCACTTTAATACATTATGCTGAATCACTGTGAGGGAATCCATTATGGTAATCGTCCTTTGGATAAATCGAAGAAGCCTGATTTTATTCTACTGAACCTATCCGGAGTGACCCTGGCAATCTTGGAGAGGTATTTGTCCAGTTCAATAGAGCCACTATTAATGAATTGAACCACTGTGGAGTTTGCTAACTTTTCTGTGTACAAGTATTTCATAGTGTTGGTTTCAAAAATCATTTTCTTAATTTGGTCATGGGATGCGGATTTAGGGGGGTTTGGCAAATTGATTGAAGTATACAATTTTAGACCAACTTTAGGAGGTGCTAGTTTCATTGGAGGAAGGGGAGGGAGAGCAGTAGCTTCTAGCAATTCAGTGTCCAGAGGTTCAGAAGTTGAGGTAGAGGGCTGTGGTTGTCTTTTTGCAGGATTAGCAGGCTCTGATATATCCAAGTCTGCGTCACTTAGTGCTCGTTTCCTATTGGCTTCATCCGTTTCCATTTCCTCGTTAACTGCCACAGATTGCTGAGGGGTGTTGGCATGCAAATTGTCAGACTTAAGCATTGTTGAGACCTTATTGGCTAAATTGATAGCCTCGATGGGAATTTTGACCAATGGGAGTCCATTGGCCTTATAAAAAGAATCAACCATAGACTGGAATGTCCCTGGTTCCACTGCTTCACTGAGGTTAGCCATGATAAGTGCAGTGTTCATGACCGTCTGCTGTGAGAATGCCAAATACATTTGGACGCACTGGATGTGTTTATCAGAGAGTAAGGGGAGAGTGAGTGAGAGCGCTAATGCTGAATACTTTTTAGGGATACGGAAAGACGAACTGCAGAATCAGAGAGAGAGAGAGAGAGAGAGAGAGAGAGAGAGAGAGAGAGAGAGAGAGAGAGATCACTCATGCTAAATACCTTTTGACTAGCTAGATATGTTTAGCAGCAAGAGAAGGGGAAATACGAATTGCGGAGTCAAGGATTGAAGTAAATAGAGAGAGAGAGAGAGAGAGAGAGAGAGAGAGAGAGAGAGAGAGAGAAGGGCTGTGTAGATGTAAGAGAGAACAAGCACACAACTGCACTTCTCAAACAAACACAACAACAGGCAGGCATCCGAGGAAGGCCAGCTGTACCAGAAGCTGTGTTTGGACGTCTGAGCGAGGAAGCGTTGGGAACAGAAGCGGGAGAAATTTGCATATCCAGATCAAAGGTGGAACTGCGCCAGCCACGTAAAGTGATGTAATGGTGTCAGGAAAAATATGAATGTAACAGAAGCTTCTCCCCCCCCCACTTTTAACAATAACCTCCCCCTACCCTCCCCTCCCCCGGGAAAAAAATGGTTTTGATACAGGAAAAGTTGAAGATAGAAGGGAGGTCGTCTTTGGCATAAGATCAGATATGGATTTAGGTGATATTTTTATTTATTGTTCTCAATACAAAACAAGTACAAAAATAAACGGAATTTTTTCAATATAAAGTTTTTGGTTTTATACGCTTTTGTACTTTCTTTGAAAAAAACGGGAATTGAAAATAATCTACAAAAATAGATAGAATAAATGTAAAAATAAATACATACAGTATTTGCAGTTATCATAGCGCAATTAAAACGATATGTATTGAATATTTTCATTTGAAATATTCTATTTCAGATATTTTATTTTAGAGAATTAAGCTAATTACCTATGCATGATTCTGTGCATATGTATATAAGTATATATATATACATATATATATATATATATATATATATATATATATATATATATATATATATATATATATATATATTATATATATATATATATATATATATATATATTGATCTATTTAGTTGATGTCATAGACATTTTTCTTAGTTTTTTCCAGATTTACACACACACCTGCATACACATTCACACATACATATATACTGTATGTATATATATATATATATATATATATGTACATATTTCATTTTTGAAGATTTTTTTCCTCTGTAATACAATTATGCTTTCCTATCACATATCTATCTTAATTGATAGTAATCTATTTTATCTGCATATTTCAATTCTGAAGATCCCAGCTTATCTCTCTTCTTCAATTAAAAATGTTTCCAGTTCATCTCTCGGTTCATCTCTCCATCTCAATATCTTAATTAACAGGTATCTATTTTATCCACTTAATCCAGTAATAAAGTTCCAGTTCATCTGTGTAGTTCAATTAAAGTACCAGATCAAATCTTTATCTTAATTAAGAGTTTTTGTTTATCAATATATATTACATAAACTAAGAAGGGTTCAATTTCATCTTCATATTTCAATCAAAAATATTTAGGTTCGTCGTTGCTTTCTTATTATGGAGGTTCAAGTTTATCTAAGCATTTGAATTAAGAAGGTTCACGTTCTTTTATACATTTTAGTTACGAGTGCACACAGCTGTTAAGAACCTCCAAGTTTATCTGTCTATTTACTAATGAAAGGTTCAATTGTAAAAAGGTTTTGGGCAGGTAGCATTGAAGACATTGTCATTAATTTCCTAGTGTTTTATCGAAACATTAACAACCCTATTTCAGGTAATTAAAAGGTAGTTTTACCAAAAATCGTTTCTTCTGAGTATATTTTTTTGAAAATTGATTAAAAAAAATGAAGTCAAATACGATATTTTTATATGGTGAAATATTTCATCCTTTTAGAATAAACATCGCTGATTCATCTTGTAAACACGAATCGAAATAAAGATTCCTTAGAAAAATACCTATTTAACGAGCATATGGTGTCCATATTTTTCTATTAAATCTTGGGCCACTTTTCCTCTCCATCAAGTGATGGAATTATTTATATCAATAAAGCCTAAGGTCTAATGGAGACTAGAATTGCCCCTGGGTGTTCTACTCTACGAATCATTTATATTTTTTAATGGTGAGATTGTCTGTCTGTGTATGTCTGTGCGTGTCTGTGTACAAGCTGTCCGAGAACTGACCAGAGTTAGTTTGTCCTTATTACTTTTCTGTGCAGCTTTGTTGTTCGGTCAAAGTTACTTTGCTGCGACCAAAGGTCTTTGTGGTTATAGCTTGGAATGGCTGTTGAGAATAGTTGCTTCTGAAGTTAGTTAGTTCTCTCTCTCTCTCTCTCTCTCTCTCTCTCTCTCTCTCTCTCTCTCTCTCCATTTGGAGATCCTTGTTAAGAGTAAGGTTGGTAATTGCTGGCTAGTTTTTTCTGTCTTAACTCCATTCTATTAAAGTTCCATGTTGGTAATTGTTTTCTGCTAGATTTCTTTCTTTGTTTAATTCGTTTATAATGAAAGGTTGTCGAGCGATTCAGGGATTTTATTTGCATCAAATAGAAATTTAATTTTCTTTAGAAAAAAACAAAAGAAAGTGAGGTTTGTTTTTCCCGGCTCTTTAACGCAAAGAGATATGTATTTTGCATAGGTTTTTAGGTACACTGTTGAAAAGCTATACAAGTCTCTCTCTCTCTCTCTCTCTCTCTCTCTCTCTCTCTCTCTCTCTCTCTCTCTCTCTCAAGTTCATCAAAGCAACCCTTCTTCTCCACCGAATATATTTCCTTCTTGAATTAAATCTTCATTTATTTAGGATATAAAATAGAGTAAAAGTTAAAACTTTTCGAATTCTTGGATCCTTTTTAAGATTGCAAATGCGACCGCCGAGGAAATGAGAATTCATAATATATATTAAATTTTTCTGCTTAAATGTTCCGGTAAAAGGGAATTTAAAGAAACTTGCTTCAGCAAAGGTGAAACCTCGTTTCGGAGATAGACTTGAAAGGGAATATAAAGAAACTTGTTTCATGTGGAGATTTATACATACATACATAAGTTCAGTTTGAAAATGGCTCCTTTTAATATTGAAAGAGAGAGAGAGAGAGAGAGAGAGAGAGAGAGAGAGAGAGAGAGAGAGAGAGAGAGAGAGAGAGAGAGATCGAATGCTTACTCACATGCCATTACTCCACAAGAAATAAACAAATAAACCTTGTCTTACTCACATGTAACATTCCTGATATAAACGAAGGCGAAGACTGGCGGCGTGAGATTATTGTTGGTGGCCTGACAGGTGAAGGGCGAATCCAGGTCCTCTCTGGATGCTGGGATCTCCAGCCAGTTGAAGCTGCCGCTCTGTCCCACGGTGCTGTTGGGGTCCACGGCGATTCCCCTCTGCAGCCAGACCACACTGGGCGGTGGTTTACCTGCCTCAAAGGACCTTTCAGGTTATCTGGGATAACGAGTTAGGAGTTTTCACCGATATCTATTCACATTTCTCACTAATCGGTCCGGTTGCGCTCCGCTCTCGTTCCAGTCACGGTCCGGTCAAATATTGTTAGCATTCACTGGTGCTCCGGTCCGGTTTCGCTCCGGTCATGATGGAAAAAAAATCAGTGTCTACAACAACAGGCTAATGTTCACCGTGTAAATACATTTCCCAGTATTACTGAACAATGTTCCTATACAAATATGCTTATTCCTTATATTTATAATTTTGCCAAGACACTGATCGGACCGAGAGTGTGAACACCCCAGTACCTAAACCGAACCGAGAGCGAACCGTGACTGGAGCGCGACGGTACTGATAGTGTTAATCAACCCTAACCCCCTCCTTGCAATATTGTTTAAGAATAGGTTTTGTTAAGTAGTGAATAATTGAGATAGTTTTATTTTTCTTAAATGTAAATCAAAGATGAAGTTGTTTACAATTGCTATTTTGCTGAATGTTTTTACTTAACAGTTGTTTGAGTTAGTCGTTGGTTGTACAATATTCGTGTGTTGGGTACGGAGCATATGTTTGTTCAGGGATGTTATGGACCAGGATCTTCTTCGAGGCTGGGTACAGAAAATGTGCTTATTTAGGGTTAGTATGGAGCACGAGCTTGTTTGAGGTTAGGTGAAGAGCTTGTGCTTGTACAGGGTTGGTACAGAGCATATGCGTGTTCAAGATTGGGTACGGAGCATATTCGTGTTCAAGATTGGGTATAGAGCATGTGCGTGTTGAGGGTTGCGTATGGACCATGACCTTGTCCGACCTTGGGTACAGAGCATTTGCTTATTCAGGGTTTGGTACAGAGCATGTGCTTGTTCAAGATTGAGTCCGGAGTATGTGCGTGTTAAGGGTTGGGTATGGAGCATGAGCTTGTTTGACGTTGGGTACAAAGCATGTGCTTGTTAAGGGTTGGGTACGGAGCATGTGCTGGTTCAGGGTTGGGTGTGGAGCATATGCTTGTTCGAGGATGGGTATGGATCATGTGTTTGTTCAGGTTTTGGGTGATGAGCATATGCTTGTTCAAGGGTTGGTTATGGAGCATGTGCTGGTTCGGAGTTGGGTGTGGAGCATATGTTTGTTCGAGGATGGGTATGGACCTTGGGTTTGTTCAGGTTTTGGGTATGGAGCATATGCTTGTTCAGAGTTGGTTATGGAGGATGCGCTTGTTCAGGGTTGGGTGCGGATCATATGCATGTTCGAGGATGAGTATGGATCATGTTTTTGTTCAGGTTTTGGGTATGGAGCATATGCTTGTTCAGGGTTTGTTATGGAGCATTTGCTGGTTCGGAGTCGGGTGCGGAGCATATGCTTGTTCGAGGATGGCAATGGACCTTGTGTTGGTTCAGGTTTTGCTTATGGAGCATATGCTTTTTTCAGGGTTGGTTACGGAGCATGGGCTTGCACAGGGTTGGGTGTGGAGTATATGCTTGTTCGAGGATGGGTATGGACCATGTGTTTGTTCAAGTTTTGGGTGATGAGCATATGCTTGTTCAGGGTTGGTTATGGAGCAGGTGCTTGTTCAGGGTTGGGTGCAAAGCATATGTTTGTTGAAGAACGTGTATGGACCATGTGTTTGTTCAGGGTTTGGGTATGGAGCATATGCTTGTTCAGAGTTGGTTATGGAGGATGCGCTTGTTCAGGGTTGGGTGCAGAGCATATGCATGTTCAAGGATGAGTATGGACCATGTGTTTGTTCAGGTTTTGGGTATGGAGCATATGCTTGTTCAGGGTTTGTTATGGAGCATTTGCTGGTTCGGAGTCGGGTGCGGAGCATATGCTTGTTCGAGGATGGCAATGGACCTTGTGTTTGTTCAGGTTTTGCTTATGGAGCATATGCTTTTTCAGGGTTGGTTACGGAGCATGTGCTTGCACAGGGTTGGGTGTGGAGTATATGCTTGTTCGAGGATGGGTATGGACCATGTGTTTGTTCAAGTTTTGGGTGATGAGCATATGCTTGTCCCTGGTTAGTTACAGAGCATGTGCTGGTTCAGGATTGGGTGCAAAGCATATGTTTGTTGAAGAACGTGTATGGACCATGTGTTTGTTCAGGGTTTGGGTATGGAGCATATGCTTATTAAGGGTTGGTTGCGGAGCATGTGCTTGTTTAGGGTTGGGTGCGGAGCATATACTTGTTCGAAGATGGGTATGGACCATGTGTTTGTTCAGGTTTTAGGTATGGAGCATTTGCTTGTTCAGGGTTGATTATAGAGCATGTGGTGATTCAGATTGCATATGGAGCATATGCTTGTTCGAGGATTGGTATGGAGCATGTGCTTGTTCAGGGTTAGTTACGGAGCATGTGCTTGTTCAGGGTTGGGTGCGGAGCATATGTTTGTATGAGGATGGGTATGTACCATGTGTTTGTTTAAGTTTTGGGTATGGAGCATATGCTTGTTCAGGGTTGGTTATGGAGCATGTGCTTATTCAGGGTTGGGTCCGGAGCATATGCTTTTTTGAGGATGGTTATGGACATGTGTTTGTTCATGTTTTGGGTATGGAACATATGCTTTTTCAGGGTTGGTTATGGAGCATATGGTTGTTCAGGGTTGGGTGCGGAGCATATGTTTGTTCGAGGATGGGTATGGACCATGTGTTTTTTCAAGTTTTGGGTATGGAGCATATGCTTGTTCAGGGTTGGTTACAGAGCATGTGCTTGTTCAAGGTTAGGTACAGAGCATATGCTTGTTCGAGGATTTGTATGGAGCATGTGCTTGTTCAGGTTTGGGTGTGGAGCAAATACTTGTTCATGGTTGCGTATAGAGCATATGTTTGTTCAGGGATGGTATGGAACATGAGCTTGTTTGAGGTTGGGTACAGGGCATATGCTGGTTCAGGGTTGGGTACGGAGCATGTGCTTGTTCAGGGTTGGGTACGGAGCATGTGCTTGTTCAGGTTGGGTACGGAGCCTGTGCTTGTTCAGGGTGTGGTACGGAGCATATGCAAATCCTATAACTTGTCTGTTATAGATATCGAAAAAGGATTACTTCTTACAATATCCATTAAAGAATTTAGTGTCTGATATTGGTAGTCTGGTTATTAATGATAGCAGAACTATACATTCCAATACCCTTTTTAAATATCAACTTTTTGAAGATTTTATTTTTTTTTTTTTTTTTTTTAAAGTAATGCCAGTGCCTTAATGACCAAATTACGCACAAATAATTAATCGCATGTATGTGTGTACAGTATGTATACAATTATATAAAACCACCAATTATCCATTTCAATGTAATGTGAGAGCTTGTGTGTGGATGTCCGTTTAGTACTTTTGGATATATGCATGGAACTTGTGTGTATGATTGTGTGTGTGCAGTTCTGTATGTATTACGCGTTTGTGTGTGCTGATGTTTATGTTCTTCTGTGTTGATGTTTACGCATGTGTATTTCTTCCGCTCGTGTGTGTGCGCCTCTCTATTTGTGGATGTTTACGCTTGTTTGTGTGTGCATCTAGGTGCTCTTCCGTATGTAGATGTGTACACTTACGCATGTGTGTATGGCTGATCCATTTAATAATAATAAAAGCAGATTCCACCTTGAGGGTTACTCCTTCATGAGATATAATTCAACCCCCAACTGGGCAGAAATGGCAATAAAAACACACACACTCACTCAGGGGTCGTAAAGATAATAAGATTATCTGGATTTTCTTTCCAATTAGGAAATTCTATGTTTCCAAGAAGGAAAAAAAGAAAAAGAAAACAATATACGTCGTTGAGAAGAATCCTTTGTCTGAAAAAACTAATGCTGTTGTTTATGTTACAGACCTTTTTTGTCTTTTTACTCGTGAAATTATGTATCGTTTTATTTTTTTTATGTTTTGTTTGTTGTCGATTAATTACATTTTTATTGTATTGTTTTTAGATTTACTTGAGGGTAAGATAATGTTAAATGAAATATACCTACACTCATATATGGGTATATATATATATATATATATATACACATATGCGCGCACACACTCACAAACATACACACACACACACACACACACATGTATATATATATATATATATATACAGGATATATATATATATATATATATGTATGTATATATATATATATATATATATATATATATATATATATATATATATATATATATATATATATATATATAAGTATTTATAACAATATATATGTGTGTATATATATGTGTATATTTAAAGGTATAATGCTCTGTTTATCTCTTTATTCATATGCTCGTATAGATAAAAAAAAAAACATTCAATATAAATTCATAATAACACAGCATTCCACAAAATTGCCCTGTGCACACTATCAAAATGGCATCAAAAGTGGATTTCTATATTCTGTACATTGTTGTACCACATGTCTTAAAATTAAAATTTGATCAGTACAACTTCTGCCTTTTCGAACTCCTGTTTGTTCATCTCTCAGCTTTTAATCAATCTTTCTCTCTACTCTCTTTAGAATGAGTATTCTATATATTTTCATGACAACTGACATAAGTGTGATGATTCTGTAATTATTGCTTATTATTATATAGGGGAGATTATTATTATTATTATTATTATTATTATTATTATTATTATTATTATTATTATTATTATTATTATTAACAGCATTCAGTTATGAGAGTTAGACAGCAAAGCAGATAATAAAGATGCGAAAAACAATAGCAAAAGCCTTGGTAGTTGCTACAGTTTTCCTTGCTATGTACACTGTGTAAAGATATCATTAAGCAATATATACTCATATATATATATATATATATATATATATATATATATATATTATAGGAAAGGTTCTTTCGACAAATATTTTTTTTTTTTTACTTTGGGTGTTTTATTGGTGTTCTACGTGTTTATTGTAATTTTCTAGGGATATTTCTGTGTATTTTATGTTGTGTTATTTTTCAATGTTTAAGGTGTATTTTGGTGTCTTTAAGATTGCTCTTTGAATAACTTTTAATGTTTAATTTATTTTTTTTTCTTAAATATCACACTTTAGATTTCACTCTTCGAGATTATGACAGATTGGAGATGTCAATTGAAGTAATGTAAAGCTACAATCTAAACTAAAGGGGCACTTAGTAGAGCGTAGACCTCCGCCGCGGCCGCTTATTTACCGACCTTTTGCTTGACCTTGACCTTAACATGTATTAATTGGCGTGCATTTTCATAAACTCAAATAAGAACCAGGTTTGAAGTATCTGTGACAACGATGTCCAAACTTATGGCTGATTATGTGAATTGGACATTTTGCTTGACCGTAACCTTGTCCATCCAAAATTAAATCATTTCCAGGTTTTTACATAAAAATTATTCCCTTCAAGTTTAATTACTCTACAATTAAAATTGGGGCTTGGAAAATGGTCATGAACAAAGACACACAAACAGGGGTGAAAACATAACCTCCTTCCAACTTCGTTGGCGGAGGTAATAACACTGTCTGTAGAAGCTTAAAGTCTATTGCAATAGTTTTTTGGTAAAAGGGAATCACATATAATATAGTTGAATCTTATTAGTTATAATAAGCCAAATTTTTAATTGTTTTACTCATGAAATGTTATTCGTTTGATTGACAGCTGTCTGTCTTTCAAGGTCGAAACCCTTATGGTGGAAATATTGTTCTCACTTCACTGTCTGCTTGTTATACATGGTTGCTTTGAGAGAGAGAGAGAGAGAGAGAGAGAGAGAGAGAGAGAGAGAGAGAGAGAGAGAAGGGTAATTAAAAAGTCTATTATAACAAAAAGAAACTAGTAATGACATTTCAATTACATTCAAGACAAAACATAAAGAGAGAGAGAGAAAAAAAAGTTAGCAGAACGAAGTCTCCCGAGTTTAAGGTTAATTCAATTTATGATAAGAAAGATTTTGGGGAAACCTCAGTAATTGCAATAGAATTTTTTTTCTGGGATTAAACGAAGTTTTCTGTTTGTTACACACATATCTAAACGACGATCGCTTTTTGTTAAAGTTGAGCTGACTAGTTGCGATTATCCAGACCAGTTTGGTTAAGCAGAGGTTGCATTTAGCAGTTTAGCGTATCAGGGGAACGTTAGCATTTTATAAGATTTTGTACAGTGGTTTGGTTTTATGTATATTTTTTGCTATAACGCTCACAAAGGCATTCCCAAACACACGCAGACACACACACACACACACATATATATATATACATATATATATATATATATATATATATATATATGTATATATACTGTATATGTATGTATGTATGTATAAGTATATATATATATATATATATATATTAGAATCGTATATTAGCTGACCATTATTAGAATGATATTTTATGACTATTATTAGAATGATGCATTTTCCCCATTTTTAGAATTATATATTTTCTGATCATTATTACAATTATACATTTTCTTTTTATGAATAATATTTTATATCCTCTGAAAATTATTAGAATTATACTTTAAGTTTTGACCATTATCAAAATTATATATATTTTCATCATTATTAAAATTATATATTTTCTCACCATTATTAAGTTGTATACTCCCTGGCTGTTATCAGAATCATATTTTTTCTAACCATGATTAACATATTTGTTTCGGATCATAAGTAGAATTGCATATTTTTTAACATTATTAGAATTATATTTTCCAGGGTAATTTTTAGAATCTTATATTGTCTTACCATTATCAAAATTATATTCTTCCTGTCCATTATTAGATTTATATATCGTCTAACTATTATCAGAATTATATTCTTTCTGTCCATTATTAAAATTATATATTTTCTGACCTTCTTGCTGTACTTTTTAAGACAAAACCTTCGTGGCTGATGGAAGCCTACAATCCCTCATGACCCCAATTATTGTATAAAAAAAAAAAAAAACTACTAATCCTGATGGAATTACATCTAACCTCCTTAGAGACAAAGTCAGTCTTTGGGAGTTACCGGAGAACGGAATGATATTTATGGAGACCTGAAAGTAGATACGAGCGGTTGGGCTCTTAAGATTTTAGAATATCTCTCTCTCTCTCTCTCTCTCTCTCTCTCTCTCTCTCTCTCTCTCTCTCTCTCTCTCATTTCATGATTGGGTTTTCATGATTTCATGTTGAAATGTTTCTTTTAACCAAAGCTTAGTAGATCTTCCTCCAGTAACAACAATGTGCTCTCAAGAAAACCTCCTTTACTGAGTGAAGATAATCTCTTTAACTGGAAGGAATAGTCATGTTTTGTTTCCTCACTTTGAAAAATTATTTTCCACAAAAAATTATTTATCTTTCCATCTTTGCAAAATATATGTGTAAGTCTGAAAATATTAGAATTTCTTCTGGTAAGGAAAGGTGAAACCGTGTAACTGGAAATCATAAATATCCTTTTGGTTAGGAAATGTGAAACTGTGTAAATGAAAATCATAAATTATTCTCTGATGAGGAAATGTGAAACTGTGTAACTGGAAAGCATAAATTTCCTTCTGACGACGAAATGTGAAACTGTGTAACTCACTAATTACCCAACGTTTCACATAAAAATATGCATTTAACTTTAAAGTAAATGTGTTCCCACCTTTTGAAAAATGTACAACATTGAAAAATATTAATTTTTCACTGGGCAATGACAAAACCAACCAATTACCGCCTAAATAAAGAATGTATATTTATGAAATAAATACACTCAACTATCCACTAATTGAAAACGAAGCGTATACGATAGAGCCGTGCAATAAAGCGACCTATTTTTGCACTGCTTGGAAAACCCACAATGCATTTTGCACAGTTGCTTTCAACCTCTCCACTCGTCATCTCCCACTGATGACCCCTGCCTGGTCATATAATTATCTACCGACCGATTTGAGCTCCTAATGCTTTTGTCTTCATTAGATGGTGTCAAATAAAAAGGGTTTCGAAAAAAGGTCGCAAATATTAGTATATATATATATATATATATATACATATATATATATATATATATATATATATATATATATATATATATATGTATATATATATGTATATGTATATATATATATATATATGTGTATATATATATATATATATATATATATATATATATATATATATATATATATATATATATATATATATATATATATATATATATATATATATATATATATATATATATATATATATATATATATATGTATAAACAATATTTCTCTTTCCCATTCTCATTATATTTGTTATTAACACCAGGAGAAGATCCAATTATATAATCAACCGATTATATCAAATGAAGTGGCCATATCATAGCTTTCAACGTCTTGTTTGGGGATCAAGTACGAGAGAGAGAGAGAGAGAGAGAGAGAGAGAGAGAGAGAGAGAGAGAGAGAGAACATTATTTCATGGTAAAAAAAATATTTACGAATCAGTTGAAAATTGAATGGCAACCCTGGTGTGTCCTTAAACATAAAAATTTGTATTCCTCATGGATTTTGTAATGCATAAAGCAGGTGGGGGTAGAAAAGAAGGATTGAACTGGATTGGTAACCGGAAATTAGCTGACCCAGACTATGCTGATGACACCTCAGGACTTGCAATGCTTGCTTACCAGAAGGCATGAAATATCACACGAGGTTGATGAGATATGATGAGATCGGAATATGCAATAGAAGATGAAATATCAATGTAAGAAAGGATTAATAAGGTGGAATCATTTCAATATTTAGGAACCATGATCTCTAATACAGACAATGACTAGGTTAAGTAAAATTTAGAGATGTAATCGCCTGAAATTACATATAAAAGTCAAGCTATACATTAGGTATTAAGATATGTGTTACTGTATGGATATGAGTCGTGGTATGACAATGAAACAACATCCAACAGATTTAGTAGATTTGAGAACAAAGCCTCAGAAGGAAATTGGGAGTTAAATGGCAGGGCAGGATTAGAAAGGAAACAATAAGAGAGATTACTCGAGTACCATATGTGAATGAAATCATGGCGAGGGGTCGATGTAGATGGTTTGGATATGCTATTCGCACTTCCCATGAGAGATTAGTTCATCAAACTTTTAACTGGGCTTCATAAGGCACCAGAAGAGTTGGAAGACCCAGGCCTACATGGCTAAGGACTATGAAGCGTGAACCAGGAGATAAAGAATTGAGAAGTATTGATTTAAAGGCTCTAGATAGAGTTGACTGGCGAAATCTAACTGATGCCCTTTACATAAATAGGCGTATGAGGAGATGATGATGATGACTCCTAATTCTAAAACATTTATAAGACGGCTCTACCTACAAAAACATTGTTTTTGAGAAATACTTCTAATAAATTAAGTAACCTTGTATAAAGCGTTTTCGAATGATATATATATATATATATATATATATATATATATAATATTCAATAAAATCCATAGAATAATATCTGCGAATAATATTTTTAAATCAAGACTGCGATCTAGTTTTATTCACCTGCTCAGTCTGGGCAGCGAGGCGCTCAGCCAATCAGAGGCCGCAGAGATGATGACGTCACAGCCTTCCAGTAACATCGGACGGTGTAAACAAACTTTTCGTCGCGTGCGCATCAAAGACTCAAAGTTTTTTTTGTAGTTTTGTGTGGTGTGTCGGGTTTTTTCGTGTTAATTTGTCCGTGCAACAAATCTATAAGTCCACATAGAAGCCCTGAATCAAGAGAAACAACGCTATCCCTTTCAACGTAAGCTTAGTGTTCGATAATGATTGGCCAGGTCAGGAGTTTAGGCTATGATGAAGATCTATGATAATACCTCTTTAGGACCATACTGACATTGAGGTGGGGGATAGCGATTAGGTTAACAGATTCTTTAACCAATGTAGCAAGATGTGATGTTTCGGGGTTAACCATGAATTGAAGAACCAAAGAGAAATGTGAAAAACTACCCGTTACAGGAAGCTATTGTCAACGAAATTTGAATGCCGTAGTGAGCCAATGTGAGGAGTTGGAAGTAAGGGAAAGAGGAAAAAACACATAAAAGCAAGGGTTGTCAAAAAGGAATCATAGCCAAACCAAAGAGGAAAGAAATACATTGAAGAAAAGCGAAGTAAGTGAAGGAAATTTGAATAATTATCAGACAAAATTTTGCATTTTATAGCAAAACTTTCGTCAGTCAACTTGTGCATTTGTTTCTGCAGTTGATAAAGCCAGTACTTATGTTCTTGGAGTGACCCCCAGTATGTTTGCCAGTTGTCCCCTTCAGTGGTCAGAGAAAGTTGTACAAAAGTCAATTAAATGATTTTGTGATTTATATCATACTAACTCCCATGGAATAAAAGTTCATGAAATGACTAGAGAGAAGGACAGCGGATTCTCCAATGTGTTCAAATAAGAAGAAGAAGAAGAGATTTAGATGTTTGGAACTCACAACTGGACTTTCTAAGGCTGATTGGTGAGTACTAAACCTTCCTTCCTAGGTTAGATAGTTACAATGATTATTGGTCGATGATTAGATAGAATAGGGTACAATGTTTTAGTGTTTTTTATTGTTTGTTGTGACTTTTATTCTTTGTGATTTTAAAAACATTCTATAATTTACCTATTGTTTTTTACGGCCTTTCAACGCAAGAGCCCGTGTCTTACGTAAGGTAGGGTAATCGAAAACGAACGAACGGACGAACCTGTTGTTATTTGACTTTGTTGCTATTTCTTGACTCTGTATTCCAGGATTTTTCTGACTAAATGTTACAGCCTGTCTCTTTTCATCTGCATTTCTCCTTGGTTTTATGTTATGGGGTCTTGTTTGTTGGGGGGGGGGGGGGGTGTTGGCGTCAAGAACGTTATTCACATTAATTTGAAAGTAATAATCACCAATAATGATCACATAAATAATCATTGGGCGTCACTCATAATTTTTATTAATATTGGGAAACATGTCTGTTCATATATACGTGTATAGTGTTAATAGACTTTCATTATCGTAAACATTAATTATATAATCATCCCAATTTATCGATAATTTTATGACAAGACATAAGGTGAATTCAATGGACAAAGAGCCGTTTTAGCCGTTTTGTTTACAAAATTCATATAAATTTTCGTTCAATTTAAAAGATGAATATTTATTACTAACAATCCCGATTAATTAACAGTGATGATTATTAATTACTACTAATCACTAGTAATGAATAATTATCCTTATTAATCAACAGTTAATAAGCTTTAATGATGTTATTCTACCTAACTTAACAACGGTCTTGCTAATTATAAGGCCTTAGGCCTATGCCAATCACTTCACTAAAGAGGTTTATTTGTAGTATCACAGTAGTACTGATATACAATGTTTTCTTTCAAACGTTTGAAAACTCGAGCGTTAATTTTTTATTTATAATTGTTTAATAGTTTTGTTCCTTCTCTTTGCTGCTCTTGAAGGGGTAAGCCGTTCGAATAGTTTGCCAGGCTCGCTGGTCGCTCCAGGCCTGGCCTACTAATTATTATTCCATTCTTAGTCCTATGTAAATTGGTGTCCCTGTCTCTTGGAAAATAAGAATTCATGTGGGACTGAGGATATAATTATATATGTATATTTACGTACTTATATATATATAAGTATATATATATGTATATATATATATATATATATATATATATATATATATATGTATGTATATATACACACACCTGTATATGAATATGTTCACACTATATATATATATATATATATATATATATATATATATATATATATATATATATATATATATATATATAAGACAGTGATATACATAAACCCCTTCATACATACGCATATGCATAATCTTGTATATATATATATATATATATATATATATATATATATATATATATATATGTATGTATGTATGTGTGTGTATATCATAGATATTTTACTTGACAGTTATTATTTGCGGATTTAGCTTTACTTTGTGAGTGGATCACAAAAGACTTAATCTCGTTTCCTTTGATATTTAGCTCCTTAATTTTGATGAGAATTTTCAGTTCTTTTAATTCATCTCGAAGTTTAAGATTTCTTTTATTGTCGATTCAGAAGAAATTTTTATTTTAAACATTTTCCATTAGTGTATTAACTTTAATAAATACGATCTAGTATTATTTGAATTATTTTTTCTTAAATCACTATCATTGTTTAGTGGCTACTTTCCTATAATTGA
>NC_090753.1:58092075-58099575 GCF_036898095.1 Palaemon carinicauda
CCACACCAATAGATACATGGTAATGTCAAAATTCAAGGTCGAGCAAAGCGTCGTGAAATAACTGCCGTGGTAGAGGTCTGCTCTCTGTTGGGTACCCCTCTAATCACTTAATGTTATTAACAGATATTTGATAAGACCCCTCCGGACTTCTGTAGTTCGAAAAGAGCTTTTCTTTCTATGCAGATATTTTAACAGAAAAAAGAAATTAGATTATTTCATTTGATCTGTAACACAAAAAAAGAGGGATATTTTCTCTCCATCTGTTGACAACGTTGTTAAAGAATGAAACGTTTTGTTCTGCTGAACGTTTTCTTCAGATAACTCATCTTAGTAATAACGTAAAAATCCTTTTGGACCAAACGTCAGAAACCCATCACAACGTTTTGAATAACGAAACGTTCGTTCAGGTAAACGTTTTCTCTCGAGATATTTCACCAGAGTGATGCCACAAAAACATTTCGAACAAACACAACGTTTCTTTAGTCTCTTCAACTAATGTGTTTTTACTTCATTTATGACTATTGTCAAGGGGTTACCTCTGACGTCATGACTGTCCGTCAACAAACTGTGGAAAGAATGAAGCTTCCATTGGAGGTTGAACTCGAATTTAGACAAATCAAAACGCGCTGTTCTATTTTGGTTTGGATAGAAAACTTTGAAGGAAATTGAAGATTTTATGTCTTTTTTAAGCCACAATAGTATAAAGTAATTTTTTACCTCAGTTTTAATTATTTTATGTTAAAATAGAAGGTAAAATCAAAAGGTCTGTTCTATTTTGGTTATAATAGAATAAATTATGTGATAGACCATACATTTTTTTTTCATGAACTGGTATAGATTAGAGTTAAATTTTTCCTTCGTTTTAATTAACAGTATGTTAATATCATCATCATCATCATCACCTCCTACGCCTATTGGCGCAAAGGGCTTCATTTAGATTTCTCCAGTCGTCTCTCTCTTTGGTTTTTAATTCAATACTTCTCTATTCATCATCTCCTACTTCACGCTTCATAGTACTCGGCCATGTAGGCCGGGGTCTTCCAACTTTTCTAGTGCCTTGTGGAGCCCAGCTGAACGTTTGGTGAACTAATTCCTCTTGGGGAATGCGAACAAACAAACAAAAACTATGGCAATATGGAAGGTCAAAAATAAGAAATAATTATGATTTAAAGAAATGAGGAATTGAGAGAAGATTTGGGGAAAGATGAGACTGATGACTTTCGAGCGTGATTGTTAATCAAAAGGTAAACGCAAATACAACTCAAGTTTTGTAATGATATGTATTACTTTCGCCAACGAGGTTGGAAGGAGGTTATGTTTCCCCCCCCCCTGTTTGTGTTTGTGTGTTTGTTAGTGAACAGCTTCCTGACTACAACATTAATCGTTGAGTAATGAAACTTGCAGGTATAAATTGCCATGTAAAATGCTGGAAATGAAAAATTTTGGAAGGTCAAGGTCAAAGGTCAAGTAAAATTTTCATATCACGTAATCAGCCATAAGTTTGGATATCGTTGTCACAGAGACTTCAAACTTTGTTCATATATTAGTGTATGAAAATCCGCGCCAATTAATACATGTTAAAGTCAGAGGTCAAGGTCAAGGTTGAGTTAAAGGTTTAGAAATAAGCTGGCGGGGCGGAGGACTGCTCTCTACTAAGTGCCTCTCTAGTTTCCAATAAAAATTATAATATTTTTCTCAGTTTCACCTCTGACAGGCCTAAAACCTTATATAGAGGTTATAAATTCATTCACTGAGATTAGTACGATGTTAATTATCAAAAATTTCATCCGAAGCAGGTTCATAATGACAATTTATCCTAGGTGTCACCTTTGGAGTATGAACTTGTTATGAGAGATTTTAGTGATATTGAATATAAAAAATCGAGGAACTGTAGAAGGAAATAGTGATTCTTCAAAACACGTATCATAAACTACTGTATATATATTTCATTGCAACTTTTCTGGTGCAGCGTATGTGGAAAATAAATGTTAGCCTGTTTATTTATCAATTTATCAAACGTCCTTATACGAAATAGGTACTAATCAACTTTCATGTAAGTCTGAAGAATTAGAATATATTTGTGTAACATAAACATCTTTTGTGATCTAATTACCCAATATAGCCCAGCGGCATAGTAAGAAATATGAAACCAATTGTTCAAATTGTTCTAAAAGCACCAAAATTGGCACACATGTGGATTAATACATTCTGAACAATTTTGGATATGGAGGCATTCAAGATTCTCCCCGTAGCACATTTGGCGGCCATTTTTCAAAATGGCCGCTATTTACCGTTAGCGTCATTGAATATGTACCATAATTTGTCTTTTTGTGGATGCTAAAGGTGATAAGTGTGCTAGAGGTGATAAGTATTGTACAATTACACATACTTCTGTGCTTACCAAATAATTTGGCTACCATTTCACAAGAAAATGAATTTTACTTTGCAGCGGCAGCGTTGGTGGCAGTGACGGCGGCTGCAGTAATAGTAGAGTGTTGATAGTCATGGTGCTTGTAGTAGTAACTTGTGGTAACATGGTGGTGTTTTGTGTCTTTGCAGGTGAGGCAGCAGCAGCACCACCTGACATCAGAGACGCGTTGTTCCAGACTGCAGCCATGGCAAAGAAGTTCCAACTGGTCGATACTTTTGAGCAACGTACTCCCACAACACCTCCTGAGACAAACTGGAAGCTGTGTCTTGTATGTCAAGAGGAGACAACAGAGTCACTTGTCTGCCCAGTACTGTCTAAACGCCGAGACCCTGGGAGTGGATACACGACAATGGCTGCAAACTTGGTCAAATTTGATGAACTCGGAGAACTGCCAAGAACTGTTCAGTTACAGAGACTAGATGAAGGACAAGGTGTTGAGGCGACAATGGTTGCCCACCAGGCCAAGTGGCATAAAACATGTATGCTCAAATACAATAACACAATGCTACGAAGAGCAGAGAAGAGACGCATCGCAAGCAGCTCAGCATTTGATAGTACTGACAATGTCCAGGCCAAGCGCGCCAGAACACACTCTTCAGAAGCCACTACCAGCGGCACCTCCTGCTTTTTCTGTGGAAAGTCTGGCACAGAGACCCTACATGAAGTAACAACCTTCCAGGTGGACACACGCGTACGGAAGTGTGCAGCGCAAGTTGGGGACAATGAACTCATAGCCAGGCTCAGCATGGGTGATATGGTGGCTCTGGAGGCCAAGTACCATTCCAAGTGTTTGTTGGCTCTTTACTATCGTGCAAAGACCACTGTAGAAGCCGAGCAGAAAACTGACCATGAAGGTGTAATGTCAAGAATCGTACTGGCTGAACTGGTCCTGTATATCGAGGAAACCCACCTAGAAGAGGGCACCACCCCAGTCTTCAGACTCGCAGAACTTGTAAAGCTATACACAACAAGAATGGAACAGCTCGGGGTTGTTTTGTGCCAGAAAGTTAATAGCACAAGGCTGAAAGAGCGCCTGTTAGCCCAGATACCAGGCCTGAGATCCCACAGCAAAGGCCGAGATGTTTTACTAGCGTTTGATGAAGACATTGGTGAAGCGCTAGGCAAAGCCTGCGAGCAAGACTGTGACACTGAGGCAGTTCACCTTGCGCGTGCTGCACAGATAGTTCGTCGATATATGTTTGAAGACACTTACCAATTCCGTGGATCATTCCCGGGCGGCTGTCAGGAGGACTCTGTGCCAAACGTACTAGTTGCAATGGTAAATATGGTGCTGGATGGCCCCACCATCAAGAATCAAAGCCATTCCTCTTCAACACAAGCAGCTCTTTCCATTGCGCAGCTTCTCAAGTTCAACAGTGTCAAGCAACAAAGTGGAGCTCTTCAGCTACCTCTCCACCATGCTTGCAGAGTCCTTTCAAGAAGAAGGCAAGGAACTGGTCGTCACTGATGGGGAGCAGGTGATCTGTGTTCCACAGCAAGAGGATGTCAACTCACTCGCACCATGCAACCAAGAAGAGGCAGACACCCGCATGATGCTACATGTAGCACATGCTGCACAACATGGTCACCACCAGATACAGGTTCGAACAGTAGACAGTGACGTCGTGGTCCTAGCAGTGATGGTAGTCCAGAAACTACCAGCTGGAGACGAACTCTGGGTAGCCTTTGGGACAGGCAAGAACTACCGCTACATTGCAGCCCATGAAATAGCTTCCTCCCTTGGTCCAGAGAAGGCATGTGCTCTTCCAATGTTTCATGCCATCACAGGGTGTGATACTGTGTCAGCCTTCGTCGGACATGGGAAGAAATCTGCCTGGGCAACATGGAACACGCTGCCAGAACTCACTGATGCCCTGCTGAGTCTGGCAAATGCACCCACAAGCATCCAAGAGGATACAATGCATGTCATCGAGAGGTTTGTCATACTCCTGTATGACCGCACAAGCAAATGCAAGGACGTCAACAAGGCGAGAAAGCAGCTCTTTGCAAAGACGAACTCTGTTCAGAACATCCCGCCAACCTACGCTGCTCTGGAGCAGCATGTGAAGAGATCTGCCCTTCAGGGTGGTCATGTCTGGGGCCAGGCATTGGTACCAACGCCCGTGCTCCCTCCACCAACAGACTGGGGCTGGCATCGGAGTGATGATGGGCTCTACACACCACTCTGGACCACACTCCCTGAGGCATCCAAGGCCTGCTATGAGCTGGTGTCTTGCGGATGCAAGAAAGGCTGCAAAAACCGCTGCAAGTGCAAGAACGCTTCACTGCAATGCACTGGTCTATGTTTCTGTGAAGTCGAATGCCAGTAGATTGGGACAGAAAACTTGCTAACCAACATTATGATCTGTAGACATTCATAATTCTGGTGACCAGATTTGAAAAGTTCGGAATCATAATTAACATAGTGTGGCAAAATCTATGTTATTGTATTACATGTATGTACTGCAGGATTACACAAGTACTGTGCCTAGAGACTGGGCTTTTGGTCGACTATATAACTACAATCTGACCATACTGTAACCTTCCCGTACTCTGTGTATTATTTTGACTAGCAATTTTGCCAGCAATTTGAAATAAAAAAGCAACTTGAGCAATTAAAGTGTGTTCCTGAAATCAGGTACTGGTTATTAGAGGTATTATGTCATTGAGTATTGAAATCTTCATCAAATGTCCACTTTTTCCACAAAATGGCGGCCAGTTTGGGGGCCATTTTTGAGAAGATTCATCTAAATATCTGTTAAACATTTATTGATGTTAATTCTGATGTAAAAAAAGGGAATTTTGGCCCATCTAGCACCAAACTAACGACACATAATGAAGTCTATGTAATGACGCTAATGTTAAATGGCAGCCATTTTGAACAATGGCCGCCATATCTTCCTAAGGGCTAATCTTGAATGCCTCCATATCCAAAAATGTTTAGAATATATTAATCTACATGTGTGCCAATTTTGGTGCTTTTAGACCAATTTGAACAATTGGTCTGCTATGCCGCTGTACTAATACGTTCTCTGGCGGTTTATAGAAACCTCGATATATTTCTTAAACAATTGAATAATTCACACAACTAATTTCATTAATGTTTACTAAATACAAATACGTTGCAAAAGTTTCATTGCTCAAATGGAACTATTTAGTTTTCTAATTAGATGAAATGGACAGAGACTGAGATTAATTATCTACTCAATTGTTTTTCTTCACCTGAACATGAAAATGGACTGAATTTTTAATGGAAACAAGTTGTGAGAAAAAACTTCACTTTACAGGAATGTTCAGCTGTTAGCTCTTCATGTTTTTTTTTTTTTTCCTTTTTTTTTGGATAAAATTATGATGATTAATTGATCTTATCCTAAATAATTGTGGAAATTAAGTGTAAAGATTACCTTCAGGTGTTATCCGGTCAACCCTTAATAGCAATAGTTAAGTCGTATTCCCAGGTCTTCCCAGTCAGGTGGTACAAATTTCAAACGCCGCTCATGGCCTAATGGAAATCACAAGGACCGCATTCTTACTGTTTCTGCGAGTTAGGGGGTGGACGCTCTGGAATTTCAATAGGTTTTCTTGGTGAGTCATTAATGGCAATTGTCTTGTTTATTCTGGGTCTTACATAGGTTGACTTGCTTTTTAGCTTGAGATAAAATTATTGCATTGTTCCTTCTAGTGTTCTCATAGGTTGACTTGCTCCTAACTCGAGTCATTAAGAGCTATGGCCTTGTTCCTTTTGGTTCTCACGTAGGTTGGCCTGCTCTTAACTTGAGATGTTAAGGGTTATTGTCTTGTTCCATCTGGGTCTTACATTGGTGGAATTGATCTTAGCCTGGTGGAACTAACTAATATCATTCAATTATTGTCCGTGTTAGTTAACAGGATACCTATAAGCTATTGTTTTGGGGACTTGAATGAATCTCTTTATATCAATGAAAGACATCAGGAGACGGAGAACGATATAAGTTCTTTCGGTTTCTTTTTTGGGTGTTGCCATTATCTGCTGTAGTTGCTTTTTTTGATAAGAGAAAAAAGAAATTAATACTTGAGTTTTTTTTCGTTTTACTTTTGCACAATGCCGCCTTGAATAATGCATTCTGTGGTTATATATAAAAGTTTTTGAAATTTTGACCATATTAAAGGTGCATGCATAAATATTCTTAATTATTTCCAGTTTATGCGATATATATATATATATATATATATATATATATATATATATATATATATATATATATATATATATATATATATATATATAAATTACCTTCAAGATTTTACAAAGGTTTTATTTGTACTAGTCAAATTGTTCATTTGCTTCAAATGAACAATTTCTAATTAAGTTTTCACTTGAGTTAGTCTTTACATTTGTTCAGTGAATGAATGAATTATTAACATTTATCGGGTATTATAACATCAATGGTCATTGATGTCGATTGGAGAAAGCTTAGGGACCTCAAGAATAAAAATAATAAATTAGTTAATTAATTATAGAATATTTATGGTTATATATACTTTGGAAAAAAAGGAGTTGAAATTGCCACTGGCTTCATACACAAGATTTCCCCCAAGAATCTTGGTGAATATGTACAGTTGGCTTCATTAATTCCGGTACACTTCACCCGAAATTTAGGAGACGTCTGACAGTTGTACAGTGTTTCAGGTAACGTTGTTTTTGCCAGAAGGGAAACTGTTAGCAACGCTGCCTATGAAACAGAGACGCTGAGCTTATAAACAGGCGATCAAAAGCATTTTTATTAATTTTACGAAGTGCTGAATAGAGAAATATTGTTATTTCCCCAACATCACTTTATAAGATTAATGAAGAAGCTTTTGACCTCGTGTTTACAAGTTTAGGCAATATGTTTTCAGCTTGCAGCGTTACCAAGTTTCTCTCTTGCTAAATTGTACAGCTGTCAGTCGTCTCCTTGGCTTGCCATGAATGTACCGGAATTTATGAAGCTAACTATACTTGTCATCATCACCACGAACTTTCGAAAGGAATTGATTTCTGAGATTTTATTGGATCAAAATGGAAAGTTCCGTCGAGAGCATTTGCCGTC
>NC_090753.1:58102075-58107075 GCF_036898095.1 Palaemon carinicauda
TAGTGGGCCCGCCCGCCGAAAACACCTTTGTCGGCCCACGAAGTTCCACTGACGCCCGTCCTTTGGTCGTAGCTGAGGTGTGGTAGGAAAGGAAGGATATTAGTTATCTGAAGGATTACATTGTAGCAATTCACTTTTCTAGTCTTTAATTAATCTTGCAAAAGGTCTTTTTAAATTAAGACTGACTGAATTATTTTTAACTTTAATTTAATTTACTAATTGTATAAATTGTAAATCTTGAGTTACAATAATTGCGAAGAAAGGTAAAAATTTTACTTTTTTTTTCAAATAAATGTTTAAGTATTATGAGTTTCATTTATCTCTCTCTCTCTCTCTCTCTCTCTCTCTCTCTCTCTCTCTCTCTCTCTCTCTCTCTCTCTCTCTCGTAGAAAAGAAGCTCTCTGCAATGGCATTTGAAATTATACTGTATAGTCAAACCTCAATAAAGTGATGTAAAAACCCTGTACATATCCAGTGTGCTTATAGGGATTTTAGCATAAAATGTGATATGAACCTCATGTGTCAAAAAGTCGACAGCTCAAAAAGTTGCGGGATGTTTCAGACTTTTTGGTTTTGTGGTACTGATACTTTTTCTTTCAATTTCATTGTATTAGAATTTTCATTTTGTATTACGGTAATGTTATTGCTTTACTAACTACTGCACAATACCGTGTATGAAATACTGTACTTTACAGTAGTAATGTAGATATAGGCTACGTGTATCGTGAGTTTCAATAGAGCGACTCGTCTTCCCGAAAACAGTGAACACTAACGAGTTTTACCTCGGCTGATTAAGCTATACTGTAGTGATATTACTGTATATATACAGTATTGCAGTAATATACACTGCAGTATCAGCAAGCAATTATAGATAGGAGTGTTTTGCTGGTACTTTTCGCATTACACTAGGAATGTGTGGCAGTGACAAGTGTCAAGTGTAGTCTTACTGTGTACATAGTACATGTGTTTACATGTACTGTACACCTGAAGTGTGTTAATTCATTAACACAATACTTATACTATGATAGACTTCAAGTAACACCAGTATTAGGCAGTACTTCGTGTGTTATTCGACCGTGCATAGGCAATGGGCAGTGAGTTGGTAGCTTAGGAGTTAACCCATCCTAGGGCAGCAAGTATTCGTGAATTCTCGCTTTTCACGCCTGTCTCTGTTACCTGACCGCAGCAATTAAGGAGGGATGAGTGTAACTAGTTGTTTGTTTTTTAATAAAAGATTCATTCCTACGAGTTCAAACTATTGTTTGATTTTTTTCCATGCTATTTATTTTGTCTATTTTAATCTTTATTTCTGTATTTCTTTATTTTTGCTGCATTGTATACCTTCTAGAAGCCTCTTGTGTTAAGGCATTCACCTATTAGAACTATGGTTGTAACGGTTGATGATAACAACAACAACAACAACAACAACAACAACAACAACAATAATAATAATAATAATAATAATAATAATAATAATAATAATAATAATAATAATAATAAAAATGCGCTACGTATATCTAGATTTTATTTCTGTGCGAAACAATAACAGTTCACAGGAAATGATATCCAAAATATTAACGAGTGTATTAACCCAATAATAATATCTACGTATAAGCTATGTATTATTATTATTATTATTATTATTATTATTATTATTATTATTATTATTATTATTTTTCTTTTTCTTTTTCTTTTTCTTTTTACTATTATTATTGTTATTATTATTATTATTATTATTATTGTTGTTGTTATTAATATTATCATTATTACTTTTATTTTTATTCTCATTATTTTATTATTTTCATTATTATTATTATTATTATTATTTTATTATTTTTCTATTTTCTTATTTAATATTTTATTAATTTGTTATTTTATTATTATTCTGTTATTATTATTTTGATTATTATTATTATTATTATTATTATTATTAATATTATTATTATCATAATTTTTATGATTATGATTATGATTATTTATTGTTGTTGATATTATTATTATTATTTATTATTATTATTATTATTATTATTATTATTATTATTGTTATTATTGTTATTATTATTATTAAACATGTAACAACCGTAGTTATGAGAGCAGAGTATTATAAACCTGTGACCTCCTATATGGTATACAGAAATACGAGTAAACATTTACCAAAAAAAAGAAAAAAAAAAAAAGAAAAAGATAACCCATAAGATTAAGTTCCTAGGACACTTGCCACCCTCCACATATTACTGCTGTAATCTATAGATTAGATACAGCAATACATAAAACGAGACTATTCCATTGTAGCTGTATTTTTTACCGTCAGTGTTAATAACATCCAAAATGAAAATCAACTTTCGCACGGAACCGGACAAAATGGTAATTTCGTTAATGAATATCCATATCGATTAATTAATCATATTATGACTATTGTTTTTGAATTGCGTTTAACCTGTTCCAGGCAGAGTGTGTCTATTCGTCTGTAGGCCAGGATTAAAGTCGTACTGCTTTTATGCTTTACGCTACCGTGAAATATGACTTATATAAGAATCATATACTTCATATTTAATTTCGTGGAACAATTTATAATAATAATAATAATAATAATAATAATAATAATAATAATAATAATAATAATAATAATAATAATAATCAGTTCTCCGTAGTCTTGCAACATCTCTGACTGTCTCTGATTAGAGAATTTCATATCTGTGAGTTATACCATAATCCCGAAAGATTAGAGTTCCCACTTTTCGAAGTATGTTTGAGATTAAATTTTTGTTTTTGTTTTTGTTTATATATTACGTGTAACTCCTGACCTAACGGAAATATCCCAACTGGCTGACACTATTGGCAGAAATTAATCTCTCGCAGATCAAATGTCTCCCCAGGGATAGAAGTTTTCGAAAAGGGGCCGAGGATTTTCTTGTGCCTCCTAGTATAGTTATGATGATATGTTCATCTATTCTAATTAATGACAGGTGATATTTTATCTCAGTTTACTATTTTGAGGATAGAGCCATTTTAGCTCATTTTTTTTATTCTGAAGACAGAACGGTGTTAGTTCAATTTTCTATTTTGAGGACAGATCCATTTTAGCTTAATTTTCTATTCTGAGGGCAGATCCATATTAGCTCAGTTATTTGTTCTGAGGACAGATCCATTTTAGCTCAATTTTCTATTCTTAGGACAGATCCATCATAGCTCAATTTTCTATTCTGAGAACAGATCCATTTTAGCTCAATTTTCTATTTTGAGGACAGATCCATCTTAGCTCAATTTTCTATTTTGAGGACAGATCCATCTTAGCTCAATTTTCTATTTTGAGGACAGATCCATTTTAGCTCAATTTTCTATTTTGAGGACAGATCCATCTTAGCTCAATTTTCTATTTTGAGGACAGATCCATCTTAGCTCAATTTTCTATTCTGAGGACAGATCCATTTTAGCTCAATTATTTATTCTGAGGACAGATCCATTTCAGCTCAATTTTCTATTCTGATGACAGATAAATTTTAGCTCCAGTTTTTATTCTGAGGACAGATCCATTTTAGCTCAATTACCGAATCACTCCTTGAGACGCAGATGCATTTAGCTCAATTACTGCCAGATTCCTCCAGAGAGATGACATTTTAACTCGATTAATTCGACACTCCTTTATAGACAGATGCCATTTGAGCATTTTACCTCAATTAATGCTGCATTCCCTGAGAGACAGGTCATATTTTATCCCAATTACTCCCATATTCTTTGAGAAATGGGTGCATTTTGATTCAATAATACGCCATTCTTGCGAGATAGATGTCATGTTACTTAAATGATACCACACTTAAAGATAAATCATTTTAGCTCAATTTTGGCCATACCCATTGCGAAATTGAAGACAGTATCCCCAAAAACTGCTTTTTAGATCGAACCCCTCTTGATAATACAACAGGAAAAAAAATTGACTATCATATATGCATCAACATTTCAGTACGTTAGAGCATACATTATATCCCTCAGAAAACACTGCCTTTACTTCTCTGAAGACCATTCCTTTACGAAGACCTGTCATTGCAAAGACTTGGCGTCGCAAAGACCTTTCATTGTAAAGACCTTTTATTGTAAAGACCTGTCCTTGCCAAGGCCTGTCCCTGCAGACATGTCCTTTCAAAGACCTGTCCTTTCAAAGACCTGTCCTTGTAAAGACTTGTCCTTGCAAAGACCTGTCCGTGCAGAATTGTTCTTGTAAAGACCTGTCCTTTCAGAGACCTGTCCTTGCAAAGACTTGTCCTTGCAAAGGCTTGTCCTTGCAGACTTGCCCTTGCAAAGACCTCTCATTGCAAAGACTTGGCGGTGCAAAGACCTGTCATTGCAAAGATCTGTCTTTGCGAAGACCTGTCATTGTAAAAACCTGTCCTAGTAAAGACCTGTCTTTTCAAAGACCTTTCATTGGAAAGACATGTCCTTGCAAAGACCTGTCCTTGCAAAGACTTGTCCTTGCAAAGACGTGTCATTTCAAATACCTGTCATTGCAAATGCATGTCATTGCAAAGACCTGTCCATCAAAAGACCTGTCCTTGCGAAGACCTTTCATTGTAAAGATCTGTCCTTGCAAAGACTTTCCATTGCAAAAACTGTCCTTGCAAATACGTGTCATTGCAAAGACCTGTCATTGCAAAGACCTGTCTCAGCAAAGACCTTTCTTTTCAAAGTCCTTTCATTGCAAAGACCTGTCCTTGCAAAGACATGTCATTGCAAAGACCTGTCCTTGCAAAGACCTATCATTGCAAAAAACATGTCATTGCAAAGATCTGTCCTTGCAAAGTCTTGTCGTTGCAAAGACCTATCATTTCAAAGACTTTTCATGTAAAAAATCTGTCATTACAAAGACCTGTCTATGCAAAGACCTTTCATTGTAAAGATCTGTCCTTGCAAAGACCTTACATTTTAAAGATCTGTCCTTGCAAAGAACTGACATTGCAAAGACGTGTCCTAGCAAAGACCTTCCGTTTCAAAGACCTTTCATTGCA
>NC_090753.1:58112075-58117075 GCF_036898095.1 Palaemon carinicauda
TTTGCAACGCGATATTCTATCTTTGCATATCCACATTGACTGGTTGATTAATATTTCTATCTGGTTTCTTGAAATATTGTATCATGATAAACTATCATTGACTTGTTACCCATACTCTGTTTTTTAACGGAGGCGCATGTGCACTCTCATTGGTGCCCTTTTAGCTTAGAAATGTTTCTTACTAGGTGCTTGGTTGCAAGATTGTGTCCGAATGGCATCATTGTTCTCAAATGATTACCAGATAATGTGAATCGAAACTTATTTATTAACCTAAATTTCTCCCTCAGATATATATTTTATGAATAGATAATGTTAACGAATAAAGAGGTTATAGAGTATTGTGATGGAAAGTCTAAATTTAATAACACTTGCCGAAGTCAACGACAGGAGATTGTTTTCGGATGCATAAATTTGTAACTTTTCACATATTTTAACACAAATTGGGATAAATTACACTAAGCATAAACAAGTTATAAACTTTCTTTGAATACCAGAATCTACTAAAACCTTATAATTGATAAAACTCGCCATCGGTGGAAAATTTCGGGGAGGTAAAAGGAACCGCCTTGTGTCAACTACGGAGGCGGGGAGGGAAGGGAGAGGGGGGAGGGGGGGGGGGGGAATCGAGGTTGTAACTCTGTCAAATTATGAATTCGTGTATTTGTGATTTTTTTTTTAATTTCAGGAAAAATACATTATCCTAAACATGAAAATAGTTATATTGATATAATATCTTTACCAAATAAATAGCAAACTCTTTTTATACGGAACTGGAGGGGCACTCTGTAGAGCGCAGACCTCCGCCTTGGCAGCATATTTCTCGACATTTTGCTTGACCTTGACCTTTGACTCCATGTATTAATTGGCATGGATTTTCATACACTCAAATATGAACCAAGTTTGAAATGTTTGTTACAACGATATCCGAACTTAGGCTGATTACGTGAATTGGACATTTTGCATGACCATGATCTTGACCATTGACCTTGACCTTCCAAAAGTTAATGATTTCTAGCTTTTCACATAGCATTTAATTTTTGTAAGTTTCATTACTCTACGAATAAAATTGTGGCCAGGAAGCTATTATCAAACAAATGCAGGCACAAACAAACACACATACATGGGCAAAAACATAACCTCCTTCCAACTTCGTTGGCTGAGGTAATGACGTCATAGCAACAGAGTTCATTCTGTTTCCTTTGACCGGAACAAATGCAATTTTAACGTTACATGTCACGTGAATAACGAGTGAGAGGAAGTGCATCGGGAAAGTTACCATACTCTCTCTCTCCTCTCTCTCTCTCTCTCTCTCTCTCTCTCTCTCTCTCTCTCTCTCTCTCTCTCTCTCTCTCCCCAGAAATTGGTGTTTTATTAATATTTATCTCTACCATTATGTTGATATTTAATACGCTCTCTCTCTCTCTCTCTCTCTCTCTCTCTCTCTCTCTCTCTCTCTCTCTCTCTCTCTCTCTCTCTCTCTCAAAATTACTATTACGTATATATTCAATAACTTTATTAAAATTCATTACTATTAAGCTGCATATGAGATTTAATGATAATAGTAATGGCAATGATGATGCTTATGATGATAAAAGTAATCATAATAATCATTATCAATAATAACAATTAACATAATGATAATAATAAAGATGTTCAGAACAAACGCTCTTAAAAGTCTCGAGATGTGCGAGAGAAGGAATGAAGAAATGTTCGGGGGTGAAATTCAATCTAAAACTCATGTCCCAATGCTTCACTCTGGCTCTCCCGGGAAGGGCGATCTAAGTCAAAAATAGAGAGAGAGTTTTGTGTTTAGTGAGGAAAGGAAGAGTGTAGAGAGAGGAAGAAAAAGGAAGAAAAATAGATAAACAAATAAGCGATAGGAAAAAAATTGAGAGAGAGAGAGAGAGAGAGAGAGAGAGAGAGAGAGAGAGAGAGAGAGAGAGAGAGAGAGAGAGAGAGAGAGAGAGAAGATTTCCATCTGATTTTTACCTATGATGCTTTTGAGGTTTTTCTTCGTTTCGCTTCTCTTTATTTTCTCTTGGTTTATTGGTTTTGGTATGAAAATGCTTCAACTGTCAGGGGTACGTTTACGCTCTCTCTCTCTCTCTCTCTCTCTCTCTCTCTCTCTCTCATACACACACACACACACACACACACACACACATATATATATATATATATATATATATATATATATATATATATATATATATATATATATATATGTACTGTATATGTTTATATGCATATATATTATTTATGTATGTTTTTATGCTGCTCCATATATTGAACTTTATCCGATAGCTTTTTAAGCTACAAATTAATGGCTCTCATCAAGTGGTCTCTAAAAACAAATAATTATCTTTTTATATAATTACAATTTATTCATAAGAATAATTTATAAACAAATATATATATGAAAAAGTTAAAGATATTTTGCACTAATTACAAATTTTTATCTAAAGGCTACTGAATACATTTGGATCTTTAATAAACCTTAAAAATTCCAGCTGTGGTTTCAAAGCCATTTTGCTCCAAAAGATCCGTTTCCATGACTCAAGAATAATTTCTGGAATCAGAATGCAATGGAATGTCCTCCGGATGGAAATTTAACTTTCAAAATAGGCTGTTGTATACTGATGCATTCAGCAGACATCAACCTCCCATAGCCATTACTTCCTTTATTTGAGTATAATGATTATCTTTAGAAGTTCTTCGATGAAAGCCTTTAATCTTGGGACGAAAAAGCTATCAGCAAAAGTTGAATAGACGAAACTGCGCAGTAACAAGTCTCTTTTCTTTTCGTTCAAAATTCTGTACGTTATAACAGGAAAACATATAACAATATAGTAATAGTCTTGTCTTAAGATGGTTGATGCCACGTGCGTTGCCTTTTAAAGATATTATATATATATATATATATATATATATATATATATATATATATATATATATATATATATATATATATATATATATATATATATATATATATATATATCATCCAATTCTTCTAGTGCGTTGTGGAGCCCAGTTAAACGTTTGGTGAACTAATCTCTCTTGGGGAGTGCGAAGAGCATGCCCAATCCATCTCCATCTACCGCCTCATCATGATCTCAACCACTTATGGTACTCGAGTAATCTCTCTTATAGTTTCAATTCTCATCCCATCCTGCCATTTAACTCCTAATACCCCTCTGAAGGGTTTACCCTCAAATCTACTAAATCTATTGGAGATTGTTTCATTGTCATACCATGACTCATGTCCATAGAGTAACACCGATCTCAAAAAAATGATATATAGTCTGTTTTTTATATGAAATTTTAGGCGATTTTATTTCCAAAATTTACTTAACCAAGCCGTTGTTTGATTTGCTTTTTTCAATCTTTCACTAAACTCTAATTCTAAAGACCCTGTATTGGACTGGCGAAATCTAACCGAGGCCCTTTGCGTCCATAGGCGTAGGAGATGATATATATATATATATATATATATATATATATATATATATATATATGTATATATATATATATATATATATATATATATATATATATATATATATATGTGTGTGTGTGTGTGTGTGTGTGTGTGTTACTCACTGTCGAAAGGAAAAGGCTGATGTGTTTGGCAGTAAGCAGAGTAATGAGAAACTTGATGTTCTCTTTTCCTGTTTTTCTGAGGCTAAATAGATTAGTTTAGGTCTAACCGTTGATGGACCTCGATGTTAATGGAGGTGTTGACCCTAATGGTATTTTTTGTTTTCTTTTTATAAAAAACTGCTGATTACTTAGGTCCTATGTTGTTTGTTAATTTCAGCAATTTAGCAAAATGAGGTTCTTGGAACACTTGTTGGAGAATTGTTAATGTTACTTCATTAGGTAAATGGTTTCTTGGTAGATGTAGCTCTGCTGATTACCTCCCAATAACTTCCACATTTCCTATAGTTTTCGAACGACTTTTGACTAAAAGTTTAGATAGCTGTGCTGAAGTAAATAATTTGTTCCCTAGTTTGCAATTTAGCTTTCATATGGGCCTTGGAGCTTCTGATGCCCTTCTCATAATGTCCAGTGCTGTACAGAAATCTCTTGACTGTAGTCAGGAAGTGTATGATTGGCCTTGATTTTAGTGGAGTCTTTCACCCTTGGTCCTTTTGTTCAAACTCAAAAAGTTTGGAGTAAATGGGTAAGTGGTCTTTTCTCATTATCATTATTGAATTTTTGAGTAATAGATTGCAAAGAGTGGTCGTAGTGAGCATAGTAATGTGATATCATGTGGTTGGGGCTAGAAAACAAGCTTGTTACATATGCAGATGATGCTACTCTCTTTGCATCCGGTCCATCTCCCAAATGTAGTTCTGGGTTTGCTGAATCCCTTAATAGAGGTTCAGATAGAATTTGGGATTTGAAGTTGAACCCTAAAAAACTCAAAGCGTGTTTGTAAATAGATCGAGGAAATGGGTCATCATCATCCATTTGAGCATTAATTATACTTCTGTAAATATATATGACTTTTAGATTTTATGTGTGATTATTGATGGAAAATTCACTTTTGAGAAACACATTCTGCCTGTTTCTTCTTCAATTGCACAAAAATAGGCTTATTGCGAAAGTCTTTTAATATTTTTGCTGATGAATATATTCTGAAGAAGTGCTTTAACTCATTTCTTGAGAGTTTGTATGTATGTATGTATGAATATATCCCAGCCTTTGAGCTTACAACCCTACCGTATCTTGGAATAAAATGAGTACCTTCCGTGTACTCCATAGAGGGGCATTTGGGGAGTGATAATTACCTGAGGCTGACAAACATAATGTTTACACAGAAAGTAAATTAACTCAAGACTTTAGTTGTTACTCTGAGGAAAGCTTTGGTAGAAGGGGAATTTTTTTATGATACAGAAAATTACGAATGTTATAGTAGGCTTTGTATATATTTCATGCCGTATTATTGTTATTATTATTATTATTATTATTATTATTATTATTATTATTATTAT
>NC_090753.1:58118695-58141195 GCF_036898095.1 Palaemon carinicauda
ATTATTCAAGTAGACACAGAGAGAGAGAGAGAGAGAGAGAGAGAGAGAGAGAGAGAGAGAGAGAGAGAGAGAGAGAGAGAGAGAGAGAAAAGTCATTGCCACAGCCAATAATTGAGCGATTACACAAGGAAGTACACAAGACTCTTTTGACCCCACCCACGTTTCATGTCTATAATGTTCGGTCTGAAACTATTGTCGTTTATGGCGAATTGTTTTGGATTATATCAATGTGTGGAATATATATATATAATATATATATATATATATATATATATATATATATATATATATATATATATATAATATATATTATACATATATATATATATATACAACACATATATATATATATATATATATATATATATATATATAATATATATATATATATATATATACACCCAAGAAGCTAGGACACAGGAAATGGTTTCCCATGACATGAGACTGAAATTAAAGAAGGAAAGTATGGGATGGAGAGCTTTTGGCAAACAAAATGATATTATGAAATTAAAATGTCGGTTTCTCTAAAACAACAGTATCTAATCACATGGTCAATACCAGTATTGAGTTATGCATCAAAACATAGCTAGTTACAACTCAAAGAGATATGAAAAGAATAATGATAGGAATAACACTAGAGACAGAAAAAGAGCAACATGGATAAGAGAGCTAACTAAAGTAGGTGAATTCTAACAATATGTAAGAAAAAGAAATGGCCATGGGCAGGACATATAATATGATGACAGACAATAGATGGACATAAATAATAAGAGAATGGGTCCCTAGAAATTACAATAGAAAAATCGAAAGAAAGAGAAGACGATGGATAACGAACTAAGAAAATTTGCGGGTGTAGACTGGCAAAGAAAGACCATAAACAGACGCCAGCGGAAGGACATGTCTGAGCCTTTGTTCTGTAGTGGAAGAGAAATGGCTGATGATAATGATATGATGAAGAACACACACACACATACAAACACACACACACACACACACACACACACACATATATATATATATATAATATATATATATATATATATATATATATATATTTACATTATACATATACATATCTATATATATATATATATATATATATATATATATATATATATATATAATATAAAAGTATATATGTGTATATATGTAGATAGATAGATAGATGGTGGGATAGATGAATAAATATATATATATATTATAAATTATAATATATATATATATATAGTATATATATACATATACATATATATATATATATATATATATATATATATATATATATATATATATATATATATTTATTCATCTATCCCACCATCTATCTATCTATCTACATATATACACATATATATACTTATATATATATATATATATATATATATATATATATATATATATATATAAAGTGTGTGTATATATATATAAGTATATATATATATATATATATATATATATATATATATATATATATATATATATATATATATATATATATATATATATATATATATATACATATATATATATATATATATATAATATATATATATATATATATATATATATATAATGTATGTGTGTGTATTTGTGTACGTTTTTGTGAGCGCTATATAAAAAAAATGTAGATAAAACCAAAAGCCCTGTACAAATCTTATAAAATGCTAACATTGCCGTAATACGCTAAACTACTAAATGCAACCTCTGCTTACCCTCTCTCTGGTCTGGATAATCCCGACTAGTCAGCCCAACTTTAAAAAAAGCGATCGTCGTTTAGCTATCGTTAGATATGTTTGTAACTAACAGACCACTTCGTTAAATCCCAGGAAAAAAAAAACTTTCTTGCAATTACTGAGGTTTCTCAAAATCTTTCTTATCATAAATTGAATTAACCTCAAACTCTGGAGTCTCCTTCGTTCTGCTAAGTTTTTTGACAACAATGTCAAAACTTATGGCTGATTACGTGAATTGCACATTTTGCTTGACTGTAACATGACCTTTGACCTTGACCTTCCAAAATTTAATCATTTCCAGATTTATACATAGCAGTTAATCCCTGCAAGTTTCATTACGAACAAAACTGTGGCCAGGAAGCTTTCACAAACAAACTCACACACACACACATTTAAACAACACTAAACAGGGGCGAAAACATTACCTACTTCCAATCTCGTTGGCGGATATATATAATAAAAATACATGATGCAATAAAAGATCAGGTTTTTCCTTTTCAAATATTTCGTAACATTTCAAAACTTCATATCTGAAATATCCTCAAATTATTCAATTTCTTTTCATAGCAATAACATACTATGCTTCTGGAGGCCCAGAGCTGCCATATATCATTGGTCGAAATTTTCTCAAAAGTTAAGGAATTTCTGTCAATTTCCATCTATCTATCTATCTATCTATCTACCTACCTAAACTGAAGCAGGCCCTCTAAGCTAAAATATTACCTTTGCATGAAAAAACATTTGATCCTATATTTCCCGATTATCGATTAAAGATAAAATAATTTCCACTCATCGTCTATATTCTTTTCACTTTAAACCAATAAGCATTATCTATACTCTAAATATATACCTTAATAATAATGATAATATTAATAATAATAATAATAATAATAATAATAATAATAATAATAATAAATCACAGATATCCTATAATCTAAGATAGGGTTAGCCATCATACTAATAACGAATCACGAATTTCATATAACCAATTTATCCTACATTTTAGACACGAAACAAAATATAATTAAATGCTCAGTATATATCCCAGTGCTATTAGACAAATATTGAACAAAATATCCTATAATCTTAAGATAGGGTTAGCCATCATACTAAATAACGAATCACGAATTTCATATAACCAATTTATCCTACATTTTAGACACGAAACAAAATATAATTAAATGCTCAGTATATATCCCAGTGCTATTAGACAAATATTGAACAAAATATGTATCTATGTATTATGGATACATAATCAACAAAATGAGTAACTCTATGGTAAAAAAAAATGAACAGAATATGTATCTGCATGGTATGGGTGCATTATATATATATATATATATATATATACATACATATATACATACATATATATATATATATATATATATAGGCTATGGATACATAATGAACACAATATGTATAGTATCTCAATGGTAAGTATACATAATGAACATAATATGTATCTCTATGGAATGAATTCATAATGAGCACAATATGCATCTCTATGATATGGATACGTAATGTACACAATATGTATCAACATATGATGAATACATAATGAACACAATATGCATCTCTATGGTATGTATAAATAATGAACACAATTATGTATCTCAATGGTATGGATACATAATGAACGCAATATGTATCTCGATGGTATGAATAAATAATGAGAAAAATATGTATCTCAATAGTATGGATCACACATAATGAATACAATATATATCTGTATGGTATGGATACATAATGAGCACATATGTATCTCTATGGTATGGCTACATAATGAGGACAATATGTATCTCTATAATATGGATACATAATGAACACAATATGTATCTCTATACTATGGATACATAATGATTAATCCTACTGACAGCTTCAGCGATGAACCATTTTTCTCCCCTGATAACAACTGATTCACTCAGCCAATTAAAATCCCAATCAAATTCAAAACCATTCATGTCATTCATGACTGACACTTGTCACTATCTCATGACCTTCACTAGTGTGACGCCAATAGGATATAATTCATTCAATTAACGTCGTCATCAAATTAATTAGTATAATAAATCATTATTATTTAATCGTTGGGAATGTCTATATAAATGACGTCATTGCAGGAGGATTTATGGTTATGTCCAAATGAGTCATATTTTCACCTGTCGATAATACAGGATTTATAATCTATTTTCCTTTTGGTTAATTTTCCTTTAAATTCTTCTTTAATTTTCCTCTTCTAATGATTTCACATAATTTGTCTTCTTCTTTCATTGATGTCTACCTTTTTTTTATTTTCAATGTCTCTCCTCTTCAATATTTTACAATCTCCTTTTCTTTAATTTTCCTTACTTTCATCTTACATTTTCTTTTCGGTTTTATTTCAGACTTTTTCCTTTCCCATCAACTTTCATTATACTTTCTCCTCTTCTTTAAGTTTCTTCGTAGTCCTTCGTTGTTTTCCTTTCCTATCATCTTTATCAATCCGTTCATATGATTTATTCAAGGTACTTTCTCTTAAGTTTAACTCCTCACTTCCTCTACCTCATCATTCTCCTCTCTTAACTTTTCAATACCTCTTGTGCGAGGTGACTGTTGGGTACAAACAGAGAGGCGAGCTGAATGCAAGTGAGGTTTATTCAACAGATAACGAGCTTATATACAAACAGTTGAGAGCAACAATGTCACAATAATTCAAGCAATGTGAAACATACAATGGCAAGCTTAATCGGGTTTCCCTATTATCAGTGTGGGAGAGATCAAAAGATGAAAAACCTTCCTTCTCCTTTCTCATTTCTCTTTCCCCTTAGCCTTGAGCTATCATTCTCCCTCCTCTTACCCTGTTCATCATCCTCTTCTCCCTCCTCTTTCCCTGTTCATCATCCTCTTCTCCTCCTCTCCCCCTGTTCTTCGTCCTCTACTTCTTCTTCTCTATTCTCTTTTCCTCGTCATCTGAAGATGATATAAGATGTCCCTGAGGCTTTCATTGGATCCGCCTTAATGACTTCGGGATTTCTCGCGATTTTTCCAACCAGAAAATCTCATATGATTTTTATTTTACCGGAAGGAATCCAACACTTTCAATCTTTATATAACTTTTAAATCGTAATCAAAGTCTAAAATACAATCTAATATTACTGTACATCACAAATCAATGTTTATCTAATCTGATGACAAAACCAAGTACGTCAACTTTCCCGTTTCGTACGATAGACAACCAAACTTGTGTTCCTAAACTTCTTCTTTCAGGAAGTTGTTTGATCTCGGGTGAATTGAGGTCTTAAGTTAATTAATTAAATTGCTCTGCTTTTACCACGTGTAAATAAAAGGCAAATTTCCTCCCAATCGCTGAAGATTTCTTCCGTGATGAGAAAAGCAGCTGGACTATTTTTCAAGTCGTCTGCAAATTTTCGGATCCCATCTATGACATTAAAGTTCTTTGGCTTTGTAAAGTAGGTTAATTCAGTTTCAGGGTATGTATTCACCCCTGTCTGTTTGTTAGTTTATCTATTTGCTTGTTTGTGAGCAACTCTACTCAAAAGCTACAGTTACGATTTCTACCAAACTTGGTAGACATGTTGGGGATGACCCAAGGACATGAACAAAGTTAATGGGGGAATAAACATGAACCAAGTTAATGGGGAAATTAACATGTACTGAGCCATACGGGTGTTTAGCGCCACCATTACACCTTATGTCGATTACTGTAGGCATTAACGTAAGGGTATTTGCAATGTTCCTTCTGCCCCTTACTGCACTTTATGCTCTTCTACATTACTACCTTTGTTCCATCTTGCTGTGCAACCTTGTAGTGTAACTAGAGAGTTCTACCGAGGTGCACTTAATCCCAGCACCTGGCTGTATAGTCCAAAATCACTAATCTAGTTGAATCTTGAAGCATTCCTTATGTCCTTGTATTACTAGTATTGTTGTTTTCAGTTATTATTAAAGTGTGTTCATGCTTAATGCATATAACAGCTCTCTCTCTCTCTCTCTCTCTCTCTCTCTCTCTCTCTCTCTCTCTCTCGAAGTAAAACGTCATAAGAAATGGCAAGTGTTTTTTAATCAAAATTGACAGGTGAATTATTAATTACATATAAATTTGAATAAATATGAACTGTACCAAAGTGTATCGACATAACCTTTTATTCTGACGTAATCATTACTTAGGCTCAAAGTATAATGCAGAGAATTGTCTCTTGATTATAGAAATCCATATGTATGATAACACCCATCCATCAGAAACTGGGGAATTGACATGTACCAAGTTAATATCCTCATTAATAATACCTTTTTGGTATTGAAAAAACCGGTCTTGTTGATAATAAAGTTTTATAAACATCCAGCGACGCTGAAATATTTAGTACATGAAAAAATCATTACAAAAATGATTAAGGTTTATTTATAGATTTATAATTTATGTAAATGAGATCAGAACAGACTCCCGAAAGAATGCCTTTATATTTTAACAGTGGTCAACAATTTTAGAGGACTAAATGACATTTCCTTTTTGCTGTTTTCACTAAATTATGCAGATTCCTTTGATGAAAAACAAGAATTATTTCCTTTCATTGAAACTTCACGAAATAACAGTATGTGTATATTTATACGCGCACACACACACACACACACACATATATATATATATATATATATACTGTATAGAGAGAGAGAGAGAGAAGAGAGAGAGAGGAGAGAGAGAGAGAGAGAGAGAGAGAGAGAGAGAGAGAGAGAGAGAGAGAGAGAGAGAGTCCCTTTTCTGAGGTAGCTAGTGATACGTACGGTAATATATTCGATTTAAGCTTTGGCTTAATCTACTCTACTTACAACTTCCGTAGAGAGAGAGAGAGAGGAGAGAGAGAGAGAGAGAGAGAGAGAGAGAGAGAGAGAGAGAGAGAGAGAGAGAAGCTATCGGAGATTGCAAGATGAAAGACACGTCTATTATGCAAACAACAACAACAACAACAACAAGGGCATTCTGTTTGTTTCCATGAGAGAGGAACCGTTGCTTGTGTATTAAACCAACACAATAAACAAAGCAATGTGTTCTGGGGTTGCTGCTGCTGTAGATGACCAGGGAAGATGAATTGAAACACTAAAAATGTGCAAAGAGAAAAGAAGAAGGAATCAGACACGAGGCTTCAGTCGGTGTTTCAGGGAGATTTCATGAAACCTATTTCAGGCTACAAAAATTTTAGTTTTTAATGAGAGTAAAAATACGAAATATGAATTAGAGTATTCAAGGTTTTTTCATATATAGAACATAGCATTAGAATATTTTCCTTAATATAATTTAAATAACTTTAACCTGCATTTACAACAACAACAGCAACAACAACAACAACAAAAGCAGCAAATACAATCGTGTCTGGTCCACTGCAGGACAAGGGCCTCAATATGTCCTTAGTCAAGTCTAGGGTTTGGACAGCTTTCATCATGATGGTGACCAGAACGAATTGGTAATGGTAGGAGACTTTTGTCTGATGGCTCAAAACAAACCAACCTAGTATCATTGTCCCTATTTAAGCACAGCTTTGCTGATCATAGCGATACACAAACTCTTTCACCACCTTAGGGTATCCTTACTCAAAATGTTTATATACAGATGCATAAGCATATTTACCTTCTTATCATTATTACTATTACTTGCTAATCTACAACCCTAGTTGGAAAAGCAGGATGCAATAAGCTCAGGGGCTCCAACAGGGAAATGAGCCCACACACACACACACACACACAAACACACACACACACACATATATATATATACATATATATATATATATATATATATATATATATATATATATATATATATATATATATATATACATATATATATATGTGTGTGTGTGTGTATAGTTACGTAAATATAGATATATACTGTATCTTTTGAAGCAAAAGGGGAATGAACTCAATGCATCTCGCATCTTTGTGGATTATATCCTTATCCCCACATGAATTTATATTTCCCAATTAACAGGGATATCAATTTACATAGGCCTATGGTTGGGCCAATAATTGGTAGGCCGGGCCTGGAGCAACCAGCAAACCTAGCAAACTATTCGAACTACTTACCCCTTAAAGAGCAGCAAAGAAAAAGGGACGAAACTATTAAACAATAATAATTAGAAAAATAAAACCTTAAAGTTTACGAAACTTTAAAAAAGAAAACTCTGTATATCAGTAGTATTGTGATACTAAAAATAAATCTCTTTTGTGTAGTGACTGGCATAAGGCCTTAGGATTAAATTGGCTGTTCTTATGTAAGGCAAAATAAGAACACCATTAAAGGTTATTAACTATTGATTAATTTTGATCCTTATTCATTACTAGTAATTTCTAGCGATTATTACTAATCACTTAATTAATAGTGAGTGTTAGTAATAAATATTCATCTTTCACATTGAACTAAAATTTCTAATATTAATTTTGTAAAAAAAAAAAAAAAATGTGGGTTTTGTCCAATGAATTTTCATCACTGTTAATTATTAGTGATTGTTAGTAATAAATATTCATCTTTTACATTGAACGAAAAACTCTAATATCAATTTTGTAGACAAAATGGGTTTTGTCCATTGAATTCACCTTATGACTTGTAATAAAATAATCGATACATTGGGATGATTATAAAATTAAACTTTCCAATAATGAAAGATTATTAAGACTATACAAGTATATATGAACAGACATGTTTATCAATATTAATAAAAATTATAAAGAGTGATGCCCAATGATTATCTATGTTATCGGTGATTATTTCTTTCAATTTACAGTGAATAACGTTCTTGACGCCAACACCCAACCGCCCCCCCCCCGCCCCCCTTACACACAAGACCACATAAAATAAAACCAAGGAGAAATGTAGATGAAACGAGACAGGCTGTAACATTTAGTCAGGAAAATCATGAAATAGCAACGAAGTCAGATAACAACAAGTTCGTTCGTTCGTTTGTTTTCGATTGCCCTACTTTACGCAAGACACGGACTCTTGGGTTTGGGAGCCCGTAAAGCACAAAAGGTAAATTGTAGAATGTTTGCAAAATCACAAAGAATAAAAATCAAAACAAACAATGAAAACGACTAAAACATTGTACCCTATTCTATCTAATCATCGATCAATAATCATTGTAACTATCTAACCTAGGAAGGAAGGTTTAGTACTCACCAATCAGCCTTCGAAAGTCACAGGAACCAGGTTCCTCGTTGCTCTCTCAACAACACTGTGATTGTGGAAGCGTAGTAGTTGCAAAGCGCTGCAATCTGCAGAAAATCCATTATCATTAGTTACCTCCCACAAAGACTGCATATCTTACTTACTTTTACTTGTAACTTCATATATATATATATATATATATATATATATATATATATATATATATATATATATATATATATATATATATATATATATATATATATATATATATGAATGTACTTACATATACATATTGGGATTAAACAAAAAAAAGTTAAGGTAGATTTTAGCAAGAGTTTCAGCGAAGGTGGGCGTCGTATCAACCCTCAATTAATTAAGTATTGGAAGAGGTATAATTAAAGCTTTGGCAATGAGGACACCTCGACTGCCCAGACTTGACGAAGGTTGAGGTCTCCTTCTCTTGGTAATAAAAAGCAAAGGAATTGGTCAAAGGGATTCAAGGCAGAAAAAGAAACACCTTTTTATTACTGTAATGAGATGCAAACTTTAGATGAGCACTGCTGTAGTCCAACTACAGGGAGATAGAACTTGCCTATATCAACGGTGTTGCCATGTTTACCATCGTGCCAATTAGTCCTTCACCTAAAGTTGCTATGTATAAGGGAAGACGTGGCAACGCTTCAGAGAAAAAAAAATGTTGATTCTACCAAAGGGCCATTCATTCATATGTAAATCAATTAATTGTATCTTTATTGTAACCGTTTGTAGTTGCACTGCATTTCTGGAGTGTTCGCTGCAATTTGCATGCATTTGATCGTTAATTCTACGCTAGGAGATGTCGCTATAAAATTCCACCTTTACGCTTGTAATTTCCCAAAAGGGAATCCACGTATTACATGAAATCAATATGGAAGAATAAGGATTTAGCCTTAGGAGCTATTCTAATGGATTTCTTCAATAAGTCTTTAAAACTTATAATAATAATAATAATAATAATAATAATAATAATAATAATAATAATTTTTGACTTTTTTGGTAAGAACCTCCGAGTTGGTGCAAGTTGATGTTCAACGTAATACTCATTTGAATGCTGTAATATCTCTCTCTCTCTCTCTCTCTCTCTCTCTCTCTCTCTCTCTCTCTCTCTCTCTCTCTCTCTCCAATTTGCAAATGCATCCTGTAATGCATCTGTTCTTCCGGTTATGATTACGAGCTGAAATACATTTCTAGCGTACATAAACACCTCTCTCTCTCTCTCTCTCTCTCTCTCTCTCTCTCTCTCTCTCTCTCTCTCTCTCTCTCTCTCTCTCTCTCTCTCTCTCTCTCTCTCTCAGGGGAAATGGCAACGTAAATCAGATGCTAAAAGGAAAGGGGAAAGTGAGAGGAAGGAAGGGGGAGGGAGGAAAGGTGAGGAAAGTAGGGATCTTTAAAGGGGATGAGAACGACTCCTCAATTCCCCTTTCCCGGATGTTGTAGGGATAAAGGGAGTCCTTATTTAGGATACGGAAATTCGACTTGATCCTTCCACGATATTTTTCATCTCGCCTTTTTTTTTTTTTTTTTTTGGATTTCCCACAGAAGGAGACATCCTCTTAAAAGATCTCCTAGAAGACCTCCTCTTAAAAGACCTCCTCTTAAAAGACCTCCCCCTAAAAGACCTCCTCTTAAAAAACCTCCTCCTAAAAGACCTCCTCTTAAAAGATCTCCTCCTAAAAGACCTCCTCTTAAAAGACCTCCTTTCAGGTCTCTTAAAAGACCTACTCCCAAAAGACCTGCTCTTAAAAGACCTCCTCCTAAAAGACCTCCTCTTAAAAGACCTTCTCTTAAAAGACCTCTTCCTGAAAGACCACCTCCCAAAACACCTCCTCCTTAAATACCTCCTCCTAAAAGACCTCCTCTTAAAAGACCTCCTCCTAAAAGACCTCCTCTTAAAAGACCTCCTCTTAAAAGACCTCCTCATAAAAGACCTCCTCTTAAAAGACCTCATTTCAGGTCTCTTAAAAGACCTCCTCTTAAAAGACCTCCTTTTAGGTTTCTTAAAAGACCTCCTCTTAAAAGACATGCTCCTAAAAGACCTCCTCCTAAAAGACCTCCTCCAAAAAGAACTCCTCCTAAAAGATATCCTCTTAAAAGACCTCCTCCTAATTGACCACTTCCTAAAAGACCTCCTCTTAAAAGACCTCCTTTTGGGTCTCCTAAAAGACCTCCTCCTTAAAGATCTCCTCTTAAAAGACCTCCTCCTTGAAGACCTCCTTTTAAAAGACCTCCTCTTAAAAGAATTAATCTTTTGCATTGCAAAATAATCCTTGAAGTTTTGCTGATCGTCGCTTTCAACAACTTTAAAATAATCCAAAGAAATATACTGTGACATAAAACTAAAGTGGTTACAAGACCACATTTCAACAACCTCGCATCAATTCTAGAGAAACCTTTACAAATAAACGTCATTTGTTGTTATAAACACAGAGCTTTGGGAATGAGTATCAACGGATGAGTTGCAACAAGGACATGAAACCAAAACTTTTATGATACAAGGTTTTGACATCAACTTTTGATGCTTAATGCATGTATATGCATATAACTTCATAAATGAATTAATTAACACATACAGTATGTGTCCACACACACACACACACACACACACACATATATATATATATATATATATATATATATATATATATGTATATATATATATATATATATATATATATATATGTATATATATATATATATATATATATATATATATATATATATATATATATATATATATATATATATATTCCAATAACATTTACTCTGTACTTGCTATGCTTATGAACAGACTTAATCAAATTTACATATTTAAGAGGAATTCCATAATAACGCAGGACTCTCAACAAAATTGGCCGGTGCACACTATCAAAGGTTTTTTCTTAGTACACAAATGCCATCAAAAGAGGATTTCTATATTCTACGCATTGCTGTACAACATATCTCAAAATGAAAATTTGTTCAGTGAAACTTCTACCTTTACTAAATACTGCTTCTTCATCTTTCAGCCTTTTGGAGTCTTATCAAATGAATTTCCACTGAACAGTGGAGTTCTCCAAGGGAATGTGTTGTCACCTATGTAGTTTATCCTCTCTCGTGGATTTTGTAAAGCGTAGAAATGTCAGAGATAGTGGAGAAAAATTAGACTGGATTGGTGATAGGAATTTAGCAGACCTAGAGTATTTTGATGATGCTCTGCTTGTTAGCCGAACACCAGAGGATTTGCAATGCTTGCTTACCAAGATGCATGAAATATCTCACAAGGTTGGGCTGAAGATAAATAGAAGAAAGACAGAGATGGTGAGAACGGAGTATGCAATGGAAGATGAAACATCATTGGAAGGGGAAAGGATTGATAAGGTAGAATCATTTAGGTATTTAGGAACTATGATCTCCAAAACAGGTTCTTTAGAATCAGAGTTTACTGAAAGATTGAAAAAAGCAAATCACATAATGGCTAGGTTAAGTAAAATTTGGAAAGCAAATCGCTTGAAATTACATATGAAAATCAGACTATATATCAGTTTAGTGAGATCGATGTTACTCAATGGACATGAGTAACAAACAACCCAGGAGCTAAGAATTCGGCAGTTTATATAAAAAGAAGAGAAAAAATACCATTTTGATCAACATCTCCATAAGCATCAATGGCTTACTGCCAAACACATCAGCCTTTTCCTTTCGACAGTAATTATATATATATATATATATATATATATATATATATATATATATATATATATATATATATATATATATCTATATCTATATCTATATCTATATTTATATATATACATATATATATATATATATATATATATATATATATGTATATATATATATATATATATATATATATATATATATATATATATATATATATATATATATATATATATATACATATATATACAAAGTCTTTAAAATAGCAGGGCACGAGGCATCAACCTTTTCAAGACAAGAATATTACTATAATGGTATATGTTTTTCTGTTATAACGAACAGAATTTTGAACGAAGAGAAAATGAGACTTGTTACTGCGCAGCTTCATCTATTCAACTTCTGCTGACAGCTGTTTCGTCATAACATTAATGGCTTTCATCAAAGAACTTCTAAAAAATAATTATACTTAAATAACGGCAGTTATGACTGTGGGAGGATGGTGACTGCTAAAAATATCAGAATGCAATATTCCAGAAATTATTCTAGTGTCACAGAAATTGATGTTGTTGGGAATAGAAGTATTTTACAGCAAAATGGATTTGAAACCATAGCTGGAATTTTTAAGCTGCTAAAGATCCAGGTATTTTCAGTAGTATTTACATAAAATAATAGTAATTACTGCAAAATATCTTCAACTTTTTCATATACAGTACTTATTTATGCTTCTAAATTTCTTTTATTTTCATTTGTATGTATAGATTGCAATTGTATAAAATAATTGTTTCTTTTAAGAGATGCCCTGATGAAAGCCATTAATTTGTGGCTGAAACAGCTATCGGAAAAAGTTCAATAAATGGAGCAGCATACACACACATATATACATTATACATGTGTATATATATGTATATATATATATATATATATATATATATATATATATATATATATATATATATATATATATATATATATATATATATATATATATATATATATATATATATATGAGAGAGAGAGAGAGAGAGAGAGAGGAGAGAGAGAGAGAGAGAGAGAGAGAGAGAGAGAGAGAGAGAGAGAGAGAGAGAGAGAGAGCAATCATAACGTACCCATGACAGTTGAAACATTTTCATACCATAACCAAAATATTTCCTCCCAAAAAACCAAGAGAAAAAAAGAAAAGAGAAACGAAGGAAAACCACGAAAGAAAAAAACCAGATGGAAATACTTTCTCTCTCTCTCTCTCTCTCTCTCTCTCTCTCTCTCTCTCTCTCTCCAACACAACTATTTCCCATGGCTTATCTGTTTATTATTTTTGCTTCTCCCTTTTTCTTTCTCTCTCTCCTTTCCTCACTAAACACAAAACTATCTCTCTCTCTCTCTTATCCGAAAAACCTTTTCCCAATCGCTTATTTGTTAATATTTTTACTTCTTCATTCCTCTCTCTCTCTCTCTCTCTCTCTCTCTGCTTTCCTCACTAAACACAAAATTCTCTCTTCATTGGTCAGCTTAGATCGCCTTTCCCGGGAGAGCCAAAGTGAAGCACTGGGACCTGAGTTTTAAATTGAATTTTACCCCCGAACATTTCTTCATTCCTTTTCTCGCACATCTCGAGAATTCACGAAAATTTACCGAACCGTCAAAACAATGACTCTTAATAGCTTTTGTTTTTAACATCTTTATTATCATCATTATGTTGATTGTTATTATTGATCATTATAATTATTGCTACCATCATCCTTATTACCATTATTATCATTATTAAATTTCCTGTTCAGCTTCAGGGTAATAAGTAGGTATAAAGAAATGAAATAAGATTTATAATAAGCGAATTGAATGTTAACGTAAAGATAAATATAATACCAATAAACGAGAGAGAGAGAGAGAGAGAGAGAGAGAGAGAGAGAGAGAGAGAGAGAGAGAGAGAGACTAAGCGTGTTAAATATCAGCATAATGGTAAAGATAAATATTAATAAAACACCAATTTCTGAGAGAGAGAGAGAGAGAGAGAGAGAGAGAGAGAGAGAGAGAGAGAGAGAGAGAGAGAGAGAGAGAGAGAGAGAGTATGTAACGTTAAAATTGCATTTGTTCCGGTCGAAAGAAACAGACTGAACTGTCTGTTGCTGTGACGTCCTTACCTCCGCCAACGAAGTTAGAAGGAGGTTATGTTTTCACCCATGTTTGTGTGTTTGTTTATGCCTGTATTTGTTGTTAATAGCTTCCTGGCCACAATTTTATTCGTAGAGTAATGAACCTTACAGAAATTAAATGCTATGTAATAAGCTAGAAATGATTAAATTTTGGAAGGTCAAGGTCAAAGGTCAAGGTCATGGTCATGCAAAATGTCCAATTCGGACATCTTTGTCACACATTTCAAACTTGGTTCATAATTGAGTGTATCAAAATCCACGGCAATTAATACATGGAGTCAAAGGTCAAGGTTAAGGTCAAGCAAAATGTCGAGAAATAAGCTGCCATGGCGGAGGTCTGCGCTCTACAAAGTCCCCTCGAGTTCCATATAGAAAGAGTTTACTATTTATTTCGTAAAGGTATTATATCAATATAACTTTTCGTTTTTAGGAAAATGTATTTTTCCATAAATTACATAATCACAAATACACGAATTCATATGTTCACCTAGTTACAACTTCGATACCCCCCCTCCACCCCCCCCCCCCTCTCCCTTCCCACCCCGCCTCCGGAGTTGACCCAAGGCTGTTCCTTTTACCTCCCCGAAATTTTCCCCCAAAAGCGAGTTTTATTAATTCTCCGGTTTTAGTAGATTCTGGTATTCAAAGAAAGTTTACAATGACATTTTTTTTCCCTAATGCTTAGTGTAATTTATCGCAGTTAAAATATGTGAAAACTTACAAAATTATGCATCCGAAAACAATCTCCTGTCATCGACTTCGGCAAGTGTTATTAAATTTAGTCTTATCATCATAATACTTTATAATCTCTTTATTCGGTAACATTATTTATTTATAAAACGTATATCTGAGGGAGAAATTTAAGTTAATAAATAAGTTTTAATTCACATTACTTGGTAATTATTTGAAAACAATGATGCCATTCGGACACAATACTTGCAACCAATCAGCTAGTAGGAAACTTCTCCGAGCTAAAAGGGCACCAATGTTAGTGCAAATGCGCCCCGATTAAAAAAACAGAGTATAGTTAATGAGTCAATGAGAGAAACCAGATAATCTCATGTGTCGCTAGAAATATCAATCAGTCAGTAAATCTAAGATAAAATATCGCGATACAAAATTGGTAAATGTAAAGTTTAATATGTTACTAAATCGATATTGATAATAGTTTTCAAAGAGTGGAAAAGATTTATTGTGTTTATGATAATTAAATTTTATAAATTTCGAATACATATGATACTTATTCGACGGAATTTCTAGGGTTGAAGAATAAAATTTGATCATAAAAAAAAAAATGTAAGGAAAAAACACTAAAGAGTTTGTAAATAAACATCATAAATAATATCGGGAGAAAGGAAAGATGAAACAAATGGTTCATATGACTGTCGAATATAAGCAATTCATCGGTATTATGAAGGACCCACCTTAATTAAGACCACGGTATAAATGGGTAAAGATCGGCGAACCTCGGTAAACACCGGTAAACATCCTAAGCCAAATAAGTTCCTTAGTCAAGCACTTATGCTTCAATTCCTTATTAGTGTAGCAACAATTAAAAAATAAAAATTAAAAAGTAGGTTCCTATCAAAGTCGACCACAACAGAGTTTAACCATTTCCCAACCGGCGGAAAAACACCATTATAAAAACAACTAAACGTTTAGCTGGGCTCCACAAGGCACTCGAAGAGTTGGAAGACCCAGGCCTACATGTATTAATGTATATGGCTTATTTGAAGTATATATATATATATATATATATATATATATATATATATATATATATATATATATATATATATATATATATATATATATATATATATATATACCAGAATACTAGGCCTTAGGTATATGAAGTACAAGTCATTACTTATGTGTATACCTTCATTATAAGATGTCAGTTTAGTTTGGATTTTAGAAAGTTAAAAAATACGATTAAATTTCGAAGCAAATCTGTATGCTAATATTAAGTCCCAGTTGTTATAAGTTTATTAAGCAGGAAAAGAGTCCTTTCCAGAACATAAAAAATCATAACTACTGAAATATTCAAGTAAAAAATAGCAAAAAATTATTCAGATGAAGATATAATTGTATAATTGCATTTAAGTAAATTACATTGATGATAAGATCTGCAATTAGAGTCACTAGTAATAATAAGGATTATTATGATAACATTAAATATTAAAGCTAATATTAATAAATGCTCGATAGATGATTGGTCCTTTTGATGCAAACACCATTGTCTCAATAATATATTGTTAATTAAATTACAAAACCAGAATATTGAATCCTTTGACTCTCTAATCCCCAAATCATTTCAGAAAGTCGATCAAACTTCCGCAGAAGTCAAAACATCATTATTCATTGAGAGTATAGTTCCATCGAAGGAATTTTCCGTGAAAAGTGGAGTGCTCCAAGGGAATGTGTTGTAACCTAGGTTGTTTATCCTCCTCATCGATTTTTTAATGCATAGAAAGTACAAGTTAATGTTAGTATAATCCCATCGAAGGAATTTCCAGTTAACAGCGGAGTACTCCAAGGGAATGTGTTGTCACCTAGGTTGTCTATTCTCCTCATGGATTTTGTAATGCATAGAACAGTTGGGGATGGTAGAGAAGGATTAGACTGGATTAGTAATCGGAAATTAGCTGACCTAAAATATCATGATGACGCTGTCCTTATTAGAAAAATGCCAGAGGATTTGCAATGCTTGCTTACCAGAATGTATGAAATACCACATGAGGTTGGGCTTAAGATAATAGAAAGAAAATACATGATGAGAACGGAATATGCCATGGAAGATGAAAAATCAATGAAATAAGAAAGTATTAATGAGATGGAACCATTTATATATTTAGGAACTAAGATCTCTAAAACAAGATGTTTAGTATTGGAGTTTAATGAAAGATTGAAAAAAGTAAATAAAAAAATGACTGGGTTAAGTACAATTTCGAGATCAAATAGCCTGAAATTACATATAAAAATCAGGATAATGATCGGTGTTACTGTATGAATATGAGTCGCGGTATGACATTGAACCAATACCCAACCAATTTTGTAGATTTTAGCACAAAGCCCTTAGATGAATATGGGAGTTAAATGGCCGGGGAGGTTTGAAAATGAAGCTATAAGAGATATTAATCGATTGCCATATGTGGATGAGATCATGATGACGGGTATATGGAGATGGATAGGATATGCTCTTTGCACTCCACAAGAGAGATGAGTTCACCAATCTTTTAAATAGGCTCCACAAGGCACTAGAAGAGGTGGAAGAATCAGGCCTACATGGCTAAGGATTATGAAGCGTGAAGTAGGAGATGATGGGCGTAGGAGATGATGATGATGATGATGATGATATATATATATATATATATATATATATATATATATATATATATATATATATATATATATATATATATATATATACATATATATATATATATATATATATATATATACACACATATATATATATATATATATATATATATACACATATATATACATACAGGCTATATATATATATATATATATATATATATATATATATATATATATATATATATATTTATATATATATATATATTTCTCCCAGTAGCCATACCCTGGTGAGATAATACCCCAGGAGGTACACTCGGAAATCACAACTGCTGTGTTGTAGTTAGGAAAGCGGTTGGAAGTGGGAAGGGCCGAATTAATGTGTGAGTATTAAGTAAATAGTTAGCTATTAAGTTTCACGAATTGCGTATACCAATAATAATAATAATAATACTAATAATAATAATAATAATAATAATAATAATAATAATAATAATAATGTTTATTGGACAAAAGATATTTACATTTAAAGATTTACAAAAAGAAAAAAAGACTCAGTCCAAGCCCATGTGGAGCAGAGCTCTTCGGGCAATAATACAGCAAAATAATATCATCAATTAAGTAAAAAATAAAAAATAAAGTAAATATGGATATAGATATACAAAATGTACGCATACATATACATAATCATATGTATACAAATAAATACATATAAATGAGAATCTTAGCCTAAAAACAAATGGAAATGCATATTTATATGATAAAGAAGGATGGTATATGAAAGCTAATGGTATATACATTGAAAAAATTGTAGATATTAAGCAAAAAACTCAGTAAAAGAACTAGTTTTACAAAATAAAAAAAATATTCTAAACAATGAAACATACTTGCGTTGTGGTTAGGTAAGCAAGTATAATTATTTATTAGTAAAGCTTAATACCCAGATAACAGGAGATTTGTATATGATTTCTTAAAGGACCGAACGCTAAGCAGTGCCTTTAGATAAGCGGGCAGAGTATTCCAAAGTTTAATACCTTGGTATAGATACGATTGCTCGCATCTATTAATACGTATGAAAGGAAGAGTTAAGTTTGAATTTCTTGTTCCGTATGGATGAACTGATTGTTCCTGAATTATTTTTCGTCTTAAATCTGGAAATTTGTTCAAAATAAGTGTTTGGAACATCATATTCATTAAGGAGAGCTTATAGTTGTCTTCCAGCTTCAATATCGAGAGAGACCGGAAAAGTGGCGATGTATGAGCTAAGTAATCACTGGAGCTTATGATTCTTACCAGTCTTTTTTGAATTACAATTAATGGTTGCAAGACATTTCTACTACTACTCCCCCACGCCGTATTGCAGTAATTTAGGAGAGGAGATACTAACGAGTGATACAATTGTTTTATAATATATAAGGGGAAATACTCTTTTAATCTATATATGATACCCATTACTTTGGCAATTTTATTAACTGTCCTATTTACATGCTCACAGAAAGTTAGTTTATTATCAAGAATTATCCCTAAAAATTTACCACTGGACTTCTGATCCAGAGTGTGATTTCCTATAGCAACCCTTATGTTAACAGGAACTCTTCGTAGAGAAAAGATAATAAAGTATGTCTTTCTTTCATTTAAGGTTAACTTATTTGCTAGTAGCCAGTTTTTTACACGAGTTAAATCATTGGTTAGTGTATCACAGAGGGAGTAGATATTTTTATGTCTAAAATGAAGCGTAGTGTCATCGGCAAAGAGTATGGAGCTTAACCTACCTACTGATCGAGGTAGATCATTGATATAGGTGAGGAAAAATAACGGTCCTAGGACTGATCCCTGGGGAACACCTATTTTGACATCCATAACCTCAGAGAGATGGCCATCGAGGGTCACAAATTGTTTTCGACTCGTTAAGTAGGATTTTAGTAAGAGTAACGCATTTCCACGTATTCCATAATGTTCGAGCTTTTTAAGCAGCACATCATGAGACACTGTGTCAAAGGCTTTACTCAAATCTAAAAAGACCGCACCAAGGTATTCATTTTTATTCATCGCATTGTAGATATTTTCAAGAAGGTCATTTACAGCATCACTTGTACTAACGCCACGCAGAAAGCCATACTGACAGGTAGAAAAGATATTACATCTAGTAAAGAAAGAGTAGAGTCGATTGTACAATAATTTTTCAAAAATTTTATTCAATAAGGGAAGGCAACTTATTGGTCTATAGTTATTGACATCCGATTTATCACCAGACTTATGTAGCACAGTAACGCACGCTATTTTAAAAATGTCAGGATAAATGCCAGAGGCAGTACAACGGTTAAACAATAAGGATATAGGAAAGGCAAGTAAACTAGCATTATTCTTATATAGTTTAGTAGGGGGAGAATGAATATTTGCTTTTTTGTTCTTTAGTTTTTTTATAATGTTGATTACTTCAAGTGGAGAAGATGGGGTCAAATAAATAGAGTGCTGATTTGAAGGAGGCAAATAGGAATGAAAATCTAACTGATTATTTTGAGGCAGGGCATCTCGGAGAGTAATGCCAATTGTAGAGAAATGAAGATTAAAAGCATTTGCAATCTGTTGGCTGTCAGTAATAGTTTCGCCGTTACGACCAATGAGTTTTCTTAGCGAAGTGCGCTTTTTCTTTCCAGGCCTAAGGGACGAATTTATGAGATCCCAGGATTTTTTAGCATCATTTCGGAGTTGATCAAAAGTACTATCAAAATATTTTTTCTTTGCCACGCGAATTAATGTAAGCAACATATTACAATAGTTTCTATAGCGTTGGGCACTATAAGCACCCAATTTCATTCTTCGATATAAATTATGTTTAATGTTAATTGATTTCAGTAGCCCTTTGGAGAGCCACTTATTCACCAATCTTTTAACACTTACATATTTTGTTTTTAACGGAAAGCATTCATTGAAAAAGCTGTCTATTTCATCTGTAAAAGAGGCCGCACCCAGGTGAGGATCTAATGAGGCTTGACCATATTCGGTCCAGTCTTTCCCCCTCAGGAGTTCCGTGAATTTCCTGTCATTCACTTCGCTCATATCTCTGAATTTAATTTTTATTTTGTTGTCTACGTTGTTTAATATAGGCATTAATAGACTACAGAAAATTGGGAAATGATCTGTGATATCTGCTAAGAATATCCCACTATTACCAACAAGATTATTATTTGCCCAAATATGGTCAATACAAGACAGCGAGTCATTCGAGCCGACTCTTGTTGGTCTAGTTATTGACGGGCGAAAGTCAAAAGATCGCATTGTGTTAATCAGTCTGCGGGTGGTCTCGCTCTCCCCTTCCCTCATTAAGCAGATGTTAAAGTCCCCAGTGACAATTGTATTCATAGGGGAGATACCTGGATTTCTTAGCACCTCCTCTAACGAGTCGAAAAACATATTTCCGTTACCTCCTGGACGTCTGTAGATACCTAAGATTACTGTTTTATGAGGCGAGTTTGGTATAGAAACCGTTACACCGACACTTTCAAAATTATCATTAGAAATGTTGAAGAAGTCATCAAGAGGTTGAAAATCAATAGAGTCTTTAACGAAAATGCTCACACCACCGCCCCTCCGACCTTCCCGATAATTGTGACACGCATTATACCCAGGAAGATAATTCATGCAGTGAGTTTCTTCCTTTGCCCATGTTTCGGTCAATACAATGATATCAAATTCATGGTTGCAGTTATTTAAGTAGCCAATAAATTCGTCATGGTTCTTCTTGAAACTTCGAATATTAAAACTTATTAATGAAAGGCATTGCCGCATATGATTAGGGAGAGAATCATTAAATGTGTCAGTAGTGTAATATTTACAGGAAAACAGATCAGATGTGTTCACAAAATCAATAAAGTTTTCATCAGGATCAATGTGATATACAGGATTTGTGTTCATGAGACGTAACCACAGTTAAAATTAGTAATTAATAGTTTAGTAACAATATGCTTAGAAATACAAAAATGAAAATATTTCGTTACGGTGAAAAATGGAAATAGTTATAAGAATTATAAACAAGGAAATAATTGTTGTAATTACAATACAGAAATAGGAATAATAAAAATAATATTAACAATAATAGTAGTAATAAAAAAGAAAAAAAAATAATAATGATATTAATATCAGTAAAAGTAATAATAGTAAATTTGATAATAGTAATGATATTACTAACAATAGTGGAAATGGCAGTGTTAAAAGTAAAATAATGCAATTTGAAAAAAAGAAAAAAAATTGTGAGTGTAAATTCAAAAATTTAAATGTGAAAAACTAATGAGGTTAGAAAAAATAGTTACAGAAACTGAAAACAATGGAGTATTTAGCACATATTTTGAAATCACTCAGGGGCACTAAGCCCTGTACTACTGTAGAACAGATCAAGGTCCTTTCGGGTACGGATAGCAAAAGCTTTGATAAACGTTAA
>NC_090753.1:58143695-58148695 GCF_036898095.1 Palaemon carinicauda
ATGTTTATCAATATTAATAAAAATCATGAGTGGCGCCAAATGATTATTTATGTGATCTTTATTGGTGATTATTACTTTCAACTTCCTGTAAATAACGTTCTTGACACCCCCCACCCCCAACTCAGGACCCCCAAAATTAAAACCAACGTGAAATATAGATGAAACGAGACAGGCTGTAATATTTAGTCAGGAAAATCCTGGAATACAGGGTCCAGAAATAGCAACAAAGTCAAATAACAACAGTTTCGTTCGTTCGTTCGTTTTCGATTGCCCTACCTTACGTAAGACACGGGCTCTTGCGTTGGCAGCACGTAAAAAAACAACAGGTAAATTGGAAAATGTTTGCAAAATCACAACAAACAATTAAAAACAACTAAAACATTGTACCCTATTCTATCTAATCAACGACCAATAATCATCGTAACTATCTAACCTAGGAAGGAAGGTTTAGTACTCACCAATCAGCCATAGAAAGTGCAGATGTGGTTTCCAAACATCTGCGGAGTCTCTTCTTCTTCTTCTTCTTATTCTTCCTCGAATACATTGGAGAATCCACTGTCTCTCTACTCAGTTCCTCAATTGCTCTTGTTCCATGGGAGTTCGTATGATATAAATCATAAAGTAATTTCATTGACTTTTGTATAAATTTCTCGGACCTCTGAATGGGACAACTGGCAACCTCATTGGGGTTAATTAATCCAATAACTTAAGTACTGGATTTATCGGTTGTAATGAGCGAGCTGACTAACGAAAGTTTTATTTTAAATTACCCATTTATCAATGATAAATTTTCATATTTCCTTCTCTTTCTTCGTTTTTCTATAATGTATTTCTTACCTCTTTGATTTGACTATAATTCCTTTATGATAACTCTTCCTTTTCGTGTTTTTTTTTCTTCTTTCCCTGAATTTTAACTCTTCACATTGACTCACTTCGGCACACGAAGTCTAATTATATATGTTGCAGATAGTGTGGATTGACAGCGTAAAAAGTAATTTGTTCAGAACAACTGAAGAGCAACGAGAGACTCTTAGTTATAATTGGTGATAAAAACGAAAAACTGCAGGACTGGTAAGAGCATGGCATAGTTTGCCAGAGGAGATTGGTACTTTTTCATAGAGAATTGAAACCATGAACAGTGACTAAAGAATGTTAATTATAATGATATAATAATGATAAATTGGCAATATGTACTAAGATCTAGGAGGAACTGAATTGGATGATAGTGTAATGGCATGAAAGGGAGTTAAAATGTTTGCATAAGGTTAGTATGAAAGTTACAACAGAAAAAGTAAAGTTTTTATTGTTGCAAACAAATTAAGATATATTTCATGGCTTTTATTATTATTATTATTATTATTATTATTATTATTATTATTATTATTATCATTATTATTATTATTATTATTAACTTAGTTACATCTCTAGTTGAGAAAGCAGAATGCTATAAGCCCAAGGTCTTCAACATGGAAAATGGTCCAGTGAGCAAAGGAAACGAGGCATCAGATGAAAGAGTGTGCCTGAGTTTATCCCTTTACAAGAGAATGAAAAAAAAAACAGCTAAACTAAACTAATGAGAAATAAGCCAAAGTAAATCAGTTTTACCATAGTATATCCCAAATAGAATCCATTCTCATAACATTAGAAAAGTATATAACTGTATCAACGACTTATGATCATAAGTATCACAATCAGAATGAGCCAAGTAGTAGCTTATTTCTCGATCCTTTCCACAACCTTGTCCTTGATCTTTGACTTTAACATGTATTAATTGACGTGGATCTCCATACACTCAAATATGAACCATGTTTGAAGTCTGCGACAACGAAGTGCAAACTTATAGCTGAGTACGTGAATTGGACATTTTGCTTGGTCGTGACCTTGACCTTTCACCTTAACCTTCCAAGATTTAATCATTTCCAGCTTTTTACATATCAGTTAATTCCTGCAAGTTTCATTATTCTACGATTAAAATTGTAGTCATGAAGCTGTTCAAAAACAAATACATAAACAGGGGGTAAAACATAATCTTCTGCCAACTTCATTGGCGGAGGTAAAAATATGAACAAGGCATTCTTTACCGACAGTGACCATTCTTTTGTGTTTTTCCCGTGGAATTTTCTTAATAACCCCTGTGCTGTTTATCTCGCTTTCCAAATTTACCACAAAGCTAACGATATCAAAAATTATCCAAATCTAGGCTTAAAAACGATATCAACATGCTCACTTAAGTGACTAAGTCATTAAGGGTCGTTAAACGAATGCACAATGAGTCGTTAAACGAAAATTAAATTATAAGTTCATTGCTTCACATTCATTCCAGTTACTTTACTTCTATTATCCAATATCAATAATTCGGTAAGTGAATTACATATTGCTCCATAAAATATAAATTTTCATTATTGAATCAACATATAAAATAAAAAAAAATGTACCTTTGATGATAATTTATTTCCTCATTATGGTGGATTTTTGTAGTGTACGACCTGACCATCATTGTGAACTAGGGATGGGGGCTGAGGCTTTCCGGGAATCTATAGGTTTAGCTACTGAGTCATCAGCAGCCATTACCTGACACTCCCTGGTCATAGCTTGATGGAAAAAGAGTTAGGGTGCTGATAATACGTGAAAAAGGTTTATTTTGAAACATTAAAATTTAATGTTAAGATAAAATCATGGTAATTGTTGTATTCTAGAACAAGAGGTGAAAAATTCTCGAAATTTATCGACTTCTCCAGCTTTGCTTATATCGTAGTATAGGCCACATCCAAGTGCATTTGAGCAGAGCCTTGCTTCAACCTTCTCTCCGTTGAGACTGCATTTGTGGAGACATTTCGGTGACAACTGATTTCTCAAACAAAACAAGAAAATCCTGGAAGATCAGATATCGTCAGATGTGTTCTTGTTTTTATTCTTTTACATTTGAAACTACTTTCTTAAACCTCGTCCTAGAAATTTGTCGTTGACCTCCTATATTCGTCGCACTTATCATAATCTTATTTTCAAATCATAGAGATATAAACCACAGGTCTGTATTACGTTACAAATTTATGTAAATTACTATAAATAGGTGAACTGTGAGGATTTCATGAAACTTGTAAAACATTGTAAATATCTTCATTAATGTTAAGTAGAGTATTTCTTGTTATATAACTGCTGGCTATTTTCTTTCCCTGGTAATGTTTTGCTATTTTCTATGTTGAATTAATTAACAAAGGAATAAAACATTAAATTACGTTTTACATAACCTACAAACTTGAACACGACTAATTATAATTCAAACCACTATACAGTATATGCCTTTACCATACATTATCTGCAAAAATACATAAAAATCTAGTTCAGAAAAAAGTAAATTTCTACACCTAAAACTATTAACTGAAACTGCCGAAAAATACTGAATACTCTGTTGCAGAAAAATAAATCTTGCTAAACATAACCTGAGCATCTTACTACTGAAATGACTGTTCTTCAAACCAGAAACTAACGTAAATACTAAATCAAGCACACAAATGACTACGGAAACGTCCCTGTCTAGCGAACTGTTGGACTGGTGTTCGAGAAACGCATAAGCTCGATAATTTCTTATAGTGTTTGACACCTCACAATCCTTGCTAAAGTCTGTAGGTCTAACTGCTGAGTCATCAGCCGTCCTTGCCTGGCCCTCCCTGGTCCTACCTTGGGTGGAGAAGAGGCTTGGGTGCTATTATGTAATATAGTCAGTCTTCAGGCCACTGCCCTGTTAGGACAATGCCACTGTCCCTTGGTTCTGCCATTCATGAGAGACCTTTAAATGTCAAACTTACAAGTGAGATATGCATCGCAGTGGAATAAGAAATACAAAAAGACAAAAGAAAGAAGAAGAGAATAACAAAGTAACCAATAAGTCAAAGATACAAGAGAAAAATCTTCGAATATTTTGAAATTTTTAGGATTAACATCATTTTGCAAACGTATAGTGTCTCACTTCACGAGAGAGAGAGAGAGAGAGAGAGAGAGAGAGAGAGAGAGAGAGAGAGAGAGAGAGAGAGAGAGAGAGAGATCAAAGTACAAATATTGCTCTTATAAGAGAACGCATATAGGAGAATTTTACCCAAGATTCTCAAACATATTCACCACTTGCTTGATTTTGATGTTATATATATATATATGTATATATATATATATATATATATATATATATATATATATATATATATATATATATATATATATATATATATATATATATATATAAGAGAGAGAGAGAGAGAGAGAGAGAGAGAGAGAGAGAGAGAGAGAGAGAGAGAGAGAGAGAGAGAGAGAGAGAGTTTTTGAGAAGCAAACCGAATTTCTTATGCATGACCCAAACTTCGCCTTAAAGCGTCAACGCACCTGTAATTTGCTCTAATCCTCTCAATGTAGACGTTCGCCCAGCCATCGAATTGTGAGTTCCTGCCTGAATTGGAAGTTTCCGCTTGACTGAAGACATTTCATTGCTCACATAAACGTTTTTAAAGTCCCTTAGAGCTCGCTGGAACGAGGAATACTGATGCCCAAATGTGCAAAGGGGAAGAAAGCGGAGACAATAAAAAAAGTGAGAAAGGTAGAGACACAGACAATGATTGTTGGCAGTAAAACAACGATGGGATAATATGTTTTGTTAATATATATATATATATATATATATATATATATATATATATATATATATATATATATATATATATATATAAATATATATATATATATATATATATATATATATATATATATATATATATATATATATATATATATATATATATATATATATATACACAGTATTACATACATACATATATAAACGTGTACATATAAAGATAAAAGTGTGTGGTTTCAGATCCAATTTCATCAGAGTAGATGGTCATCAGAACGTCAGGCAGGCAAGCCCAAAAGCCCCCATTTAGGTGCTCAACTCCCGTAAACTTCTTAAACTCACGGTCCCGAGCTAGGATCGATCTGCTGCCATGCGAATTCTA
>NC_090753.1:58156195-58165436 GCF_036898095.1 Palaemon carinicauda
CAATGAAAGGTCTTTGCAAGGACAGGTCTCTGCAAGGACAGGACTGTGCAATGAAAGGTCTTTGCAAGGACATGTCTTGGCAAGGACAGGTCTCTGCAAGGACAGTTCTTTGCAATGAAAGGTCTTTGTAGGGACAGGTCTTTGCGAGGACAGAACTTTGCTAGACAGGTCTTTGCAATGACAGGTCTCTGCAAGGACAGGAATGTGTTATGAACGGTATTTGCAAGGACAGGTCTTTACAAGGAGAGGACTGTGCAATGAAAGGTTTTTGCAATACATAGCCATCGTAATGACAGGTCTTTGCAAGAACAGGTCTTTGCAAGGACAGGTCTTTGCATGAACAGGTCTTAGCAAGAACAGGTATTTGCAATGACAGGTATTTGCAAGAACAGGACTTTGCAAGGACTGGTCTTTGCAATGAAAGGTCTTGGCAATGCCAGGCCTTTGCAATGACAGATCTTTGCAATGAAAGGTCTTTGCAATGAAAGGTCTTGGCAATGCCAGGCCTTCGCATTGACAGGTCTTTGAAAGGGCAGGTCTTAGCAAGAACAGGTCTTTGCAAGGTCAGGTCTTTGCAAGATCAAGTCTTAGCAAGAACAGGTATTTGCAAGAACAGGACTTTGCAAGGACTGGTCTTTGTAATGCCAGATGTTTGCAAGGACAAATCTTAGCAATGAAAGGTCTTGGCAATGCCAGGCCTTTGCAATGACAGGTCTTTGCAAGGACCAGTCTTTGCAATGACAGGTCTTTGCAAGGACACTTCTTTGCAAGGGCAGGTCTTAGCAAGAACATATTTTTGCAATGCCAGGCCTTTGCAATGACAGGTCTTTGCAAGAACATGTCTTAGCAAGAACAGTTGTTTGAAATAACAGGTATTTGCAAGGACAGGACTTTGCAAGGACAAATCTTTGCAATGACAGATCTTTGCAATGAAAGGCCTTTGCAATGACAGGTCTTTGCAAGGACAAATCTTTGCAAGGGCAGGTCTTTGCAATGCCAGGCCTTTGCAATGACAGGTCCCTGCAAGGACAGGTCTTTGCAAGGGCAGGTCTTAGCAAGAACAGGTTTTTGCAATGCCACGCCTTTGCAATGACAGGTCTTTGCAAGGACAGGTCTTTGCAATGACAGGTCTTTACAATGAGAGATCTTTGAAATGAATGGTCTTTGCAATGCCGGGCATTTGCAATGGCAGGTCTTTGCAAGGAGAGGTCTGTGTAATGACAGCTCTTTGCAAGGATAGGACTTTGTAATGCCAGATCTTTGCAAGGGCAGGTCTTTGCAAGAACTGGTCTTTGCAAAGTCAGGTCTTTGCAAGAACAGGTATTTGTAATGAAAGGTATTTGCAAGAACAGGACTTTGCAAGGACTGGTCTTTGCAATGCCAGATCTTTGCAATGAAAGATCTTTGCAATGAAACGTCTTGGCAATGCCAGGCCTTTGCAATGACAGGTCTTTGCAATGACAGGTCTTTGCAAGGACACTTCTTTGAAAGGGCAGGTCTTAGCAAGAACAGATTTTTGCAATGCCAGGCCTTCGCAATAACAGGTCTTTGCAATGAAAGGTCTTTGCAAGAACATCTCTTAGCAAGAAAAGGTGTTTGCAATAACAGGTATTTGCAAGGACAATTCTTTGCAATGACAGATATTTGCAAAGAAAGGTCTTTGCAATGAAAGGTCTTTGCAATGCCAGGCCTTTGCAATGACAGGTCTTTGCAATGCCAGCCCTTTACAATGACAGGTCCTTGCAAGGACATGTCTTTGCAAGGGCAGGTCTTAGCAAGAACAGGTTTTTGCAATGTTGGTATTCAATGTGTTAATTTTTTCGGTGGACGTAGATACTTCGGCAAAATTGTAGATTCATTGCTGTTGATTCTATTGATACTAAAGTTGATTTAGGTTAAACGCTGCCATTAATTGTTGGTATGGTACAGTTATAAACACACATTCTTGTTCCAATCAAATGTCTCTTCAATGTGTTATAATGTTTAGACTTGGTAGGTTACTTCTTCTGAATAAGTCTAAGTAATTTAACTTTAAAACAGTTTATTAACATCTCCATCACAGGAGTATAGATGGTTTGGTCGGATGACCATTCCGTATGACAGCTTGATCAGAACTAACTAAAATAACCATATTGATGATAACGTCTAGTTAGTTATCTCAGCATTTAATGACAAATTGTAAACACAACATCAATACCAGAAGGTACTTGGATACGGTGAGAGACTGCTCTTTCTCACGGCTTGTATTGTGTTTACTCTTCATGAAAAATGTTACATTGCAAATGGTATGCTTGGTCTTGACTTTCGTATCCTGCTTATGACTGATTTGGCGTTCTCACACTCGCTCCTAACTTCTACATTGACCTCTTGGGTCATGGATTTAAAAATGTGATTTTACATACATTATATATATATATATATATATATATATATATATATATACTGTATACACACACACACACACACACACATATATATATATATATATATACTGTATATATATATACATATATATGCATATATAAACACACATACATATATATATATACATTATATATATATATATATATATATGTGTGTGTGTGTGTGTGTGCGTGTGTATGTATAAAATATATATATATATATATATACACATACATGTACATAGATATACGTAACACACACACGCACTCTCTCTCTCTCTCTCTCTCTCTCTCTCTATACTTACAAAGCTCTGACTGACCCACTACATAATACAGGATCATCCCATGCTAATCAGAGTTAAACCAAGTATTAATTTTTAAACAAAAAAAAGAAAACTTTTCATTTTTGGTTTATCAAAACTAGTTGACATTCAGAAACTGACGCATTCTATTTTTCCACGTGGAAATTATATAATAGAAATATGTAATTTCCCATGAGAATCAGCTCCCAAGTTATTTGCATCTGTTATTTCGATGAAAACAAATATATTTTGCTCTTCATTCCGATATTTGCAAACCTGTATCTCATATCCTAGAGGAAAGAGGTTCCGGAATACTGTTGTACTGTTGAGGATAGAGGAATAAGGTTTAAAGGTCGCTCATGAATGGCAGAGACAAGGGACAGTGACATTGCCCTAGCAAGCATGTTAATGCCCTAAAGATTGACCATACATACATACATATACGTATATATATATATATATATATATATATATGTAAAATCAGCGCCCAAGCCACCTCTCCATCCAAGCTAAGACCAGAGAGAACCAGTCGATGGCAGCTGATGACTCAACGGGTAGACCTATAGGCTCCCCCAAAATCCCCATCCTTAGCTCACAAGGATTTTGAGGTTGCAAAGACTACAAGAAACTATTGACCTTGAGTAGTACTCGAACCCCTGTCCTCCGAGCGCCGGACAGGGACGCTTCCAACAAGTCACCATATTAAAGACTACATATATATTTACTATAATACGGGTAGAGATGGACAGCAAATATAACGTTAGACGTAAGTGAAACATCGGATGAAAGCAGGTTAGAGCAGCTGGAAAAACTGGAAAATATCCTCTGGAAAATATCCTCTGGAGTCTTTAGTGACAAGAGTCCCTTCAGGACTAAGAGGAAAATTTCTTACAGAGAGGGTAAGACCAGCTACTACGCTCTATTGTCCAGAAACAATGAGTATGACAAAGATGGAAGAAAAGATAAAAAAAAGGACATAACAGAGATGAGAATGATGAAATGGATGTCTCGACACTCTCAGAGTAACGAAGAAGTTGAAGGGGAAGATGACAGGAGTTGGACACATATAATAGGAAGAGGCGTCATGCTGGAAGGTTTGTCACGAAGAAGAAGAAGAAGAAGAAGAAACTATATAGAGGACTACTCGATGAAGCAAAATCAGATGACGGGGGTAGATGGAAGTGGCAATAGCGTATAAAAATGGGACTGTGCTGAGATTTTTTATAATATATCTTTATATATATATATATATATATATACACATATGAACATATATCACAAGCACATATATACATATAATATATATATATATGTGTATGTAGATATATATATATATATATATACATATATATATATATACATATATGTATATACATATATATATATATATATATATATTTATTCATATACATACTATATATATATATACATACATACATAATATATATATATATATATATATATGTACACACACATATATATATATATATATGTGTGTGTGTGTGTGCGTGTGAGTGTTTGTGTGAAATGGTCTTTCTACGCCAATCGACACCCACAAACTTTCTTAGTTCGCCAATCCATCGTCTCCCCTTCCTTCCCCAAAGCTTCGTTTGCAATCTCGAGGGAATCATTCTGTTATTCTTAATGGAATGACATCTCTAAGGCCTCTGTTCCGCTGTGAGCTACTTAACTACTGATATATATATATATATATATATATAAATATATATATATATATATATATATATGTGTGTGTGTGTGTGTGTGTATGTGAATTTCCTATACATGTAATTCCAGATCGCCCTCACGTACGAGTCAACCTTGGCTGGCCAAGACGTTTAGAACTCCTGACAGAAGGCAGCGACCTCTTCCTCGAGTGTATCGTAGACGCCAACCCTCCACTTTACAAAATCGAATTCTTCCAAAATGTAAGATTTCAAGAAGTTCTATTTTTCTTTCTCTTTTCATTTCTAATTTGTTTATTGTTCTTAATTGTTAATTGTCATTGAGTTTTGAGAAATTCTCCCCCTCTTCTTGAGAAGTTCTTTGTACTCTAATATCTCTTGAAAGAAAGTTTCTTTTTTTTTTCTTTTAAAATCCAGCTCGGAAAATTCATCATAAAAGTATTTTGGTTTTAGAAGCTGTTTTAAGGGATTTTTTTCCCTTAAGTAATCTAATTTATGTATACATGTATTAAATTTTATATTTTCATTGGCTAAATTGGATTTAGGTTTAAGCATAGCAATAAATACTTTTTCTTGTAATAGTTGTGTAAAAGTGTATGATGCAACACACACATACATATATTTTTTGTTTACACAAATATATATATATATATATATATATGAGAGACGCAAATCTTATTCATTCGCTCCTATACTCTCTCTCTCTCTCTCTCTCTCTCTCTCTCTCTCTCTCTCTCTCAAAACCCACCCCATATAAACAAACAAGATGCATCCATAAAACCAGCGACTGTCACCTCTAAACGTCTCCCACATTTATATCCCTGACGGACAGGGCGTTGCTTTAAACCCCAACAGCAGTGGTATGACAATCCTGAAGGAAGCGACCCTGGCCATCCACCATGTCACTAGAGACCATTCGGGAGACTACCACTGCAAGGCCTCTAACGTCCAGGGAGATTCCAGCAGCAAGAATATCTCCGTTCACGTTAAATGTGAGTTTATGCTGATTAAGTGGATGTTAAAGATTGCTTGAATTATTTGGCTGTCATTGGGTAGTGGTTAAAAATACTGCGATTGATATGGTCGATTTCAGCTGGTGTTTGACATTCCGCAAATATATCTTATTCACTCTTGTAGTATATTAAAGGCTTTCTTAACAATACGGGAAACGTAACGTGGTGAGAGAGTTTGTGTACCATCATGATTAGCTATACTGTATTATTCAGGGCCACCCATACGAGGTTGGTTTGCTGTTAGCGATCAGACGAAAATCTCACAGTCCTACTTTTCCACAGTGGTGATGAAAATGCCTAAACCCCAGACATGAAGAAGGACATGTCTGAGACCTTCATCCTATAGTGAACTAGAAACGGTTTAAAATGGCCAAACCCCAGACATGAAAAAGGACAGGTCTGATGCCTTTGCCCTATAGTGAACTAAACACGTTTGCAAATAACCAAATCCCTGGCATGAATAAGGACATGTCTGAGGCCTTTGTTTTATAGTGAAATAGAAACGGTTGCAAATAGCCAAACCCCAGACATAAATTAGGACATGTCTGATGCCTTTGCCCTATAGTGAACTAAACACGTTTGCAAATAACCAAACCCCTGGCATGGATAAGGACATGTCTAAGGCCTTTGCTTTATAGTGAAATAGAAACGGTTGCAAATGGCCAAACCCCAGACATGAATTAGGATATGTCTGATGCCTTTGTCCTATAGTGAACTAAACACGTTGCCAATAACCAAACCCCTGGCATGAATAAGGACATGTCTGAGGCCTTTGTTTTATAGTGAACTAGAAACGGTTGCAAATGGCCAAACCCCAGACATGAATCCGGACATGTCTGATGCCTTTGTCCTATAGTGAACTAATCACGTTTGCAAATAACCAAACCACAGGCATGAATAAGGCCATGCCTGAGGCCTCTGTTTTATAGTAAAATAGATATGGTTGCAAATGGCCCAACCCCAGACATGGATAAGGACATGTCTAAGGCCTTTGTTCTATAGTGAACTAAAAACATTTGCAAATGACCAAACCTCAGACATGAATAAGGATATGTCTATGCCCTTTGTCCTATAGTGAACTAGAAACGGATGCAAATGGCCAAACCCCAGACATGAATACGGAAATGTCTGAAGCCTTTGTCCTATAGTGAACTAGAAACAGTTGTAAATGTCCAAACCCCAGACATGAATAAGGACATGTCTGAGACTTTTGTCATATGGTGAACTACAAACGGTTGTAAATGGCCAAACCCCAGACATGAATAAGGACATGACGGACACCTTTGTTCTATGGTGAACTAGAAACGGTTGCAAACGGTAAAACCCCAGACATGAATAAGGACATGTCTGAAACCCTTTGTTCTATGGTGAACTAGAAACGGTTGTAGATGGCTAAACCCCAGACATGAATTAGGACATGTCTGAGGCCTTTGTCTTATGGTGAACTAGAAACGGTTGCCAATGGCCAAACCCCAGACATGAAAAAGGACATGTCTGGGACCTTTGTCTTATGGTGAACTAGAAACGGTTGTAAGTGGCCAAACCCCAGTCATGAAAAAGGACATATCTTACACCTTTGTCTTAGGGTGAAATAGAAACGGTTGCAAAAGGCCAAACCCCAGGCATGAATAAGGACATGTCTGAGACATCTGTCATATAGTGAACTAGAAAAGGTTGTAGATGGCTAAACCCCAGACATGAATAAGAACATGTCACAAACCTTTGTCCTATGGTGAACTATAAACGGTCGCAAATGGCCAAGCCCCAGATATGAATAAGGACACATCTGAGACCTTTGTCTTATACTGAACTAGAAACTGTTGCATTACTTGTTGTTTTATATACACTAATGCTGTATCTAAATATAGTCTATGAAGGATATTGAATGCTTTTTTAACAATATTAGATAAAAAATTAATCGTCAAGAATATATAGTTGAATTAATAATAGTCAGATGTGAAGGTTATTGTCACATCTTGACATTTATTCATAAGCGTCATCAAGATCATTTTTTTCCGCAGTATTTGGCATTTTAATAAAATATTTGCAACGCTTAACTACGCATTGAAGATTTCATTCGGAATAATTCCTACAAATATCTCTCCTGTTCAGCTATTGCATCCATAATCTGGTTTTCTATTTATTAAAGTATTCAGAGATTTATTGTAAATCGTAGATCAGTTCTAGCGAGAGATAGTGAACTCTTTTCGAGAATGGGGACAGTCAAGTTTATGTTATTAATTAAAATCAGCTCTACCCCGGCTCATTACCGCATAATTACCATAACTCCTATATTATATAAAGTTTTTAAACGTCTTTTAGCAAAACGTCTAAAAGAGTATTCTGATGGTACTAATCCATTCCCTAGTTTGCAATTTGGTTTTCGTAAAGGCCTTAGTGCATGTGATATCCTTCTTGCTACCTCCAATACTGTACAAAATCTCTTCATTATGGTCATGAACATCGTATAATTAACCTTGGTGTTAGTGCTGCCTTTGGCCGTTTTAATCATGAGGCCATTACTGAAATTTTAATCAATAGATCGCAAAAAGTTGTTGTTGATGGGCACCATAGTGAATATAGGAATGTGATATCTGGTGTTCCACAGGGTAGTGTTCTTGGCCCCTTACTTTTCATATTATATACAAATGACATGTGGTTTGGCCTAGAGAACAAGCTTGTTACACATGCAGATGATGCTAATCTCTTCGCATCAAGTCCATCTCTTGAATGTAGATTTGGGGTTGCTGAATCCCTTAAGAGATCTAGCTATAATTAGTGCATGGAGAAAATTATGGGGCATGAAATCGATCCCTAACAAAAGTCAAAGTATGATTGTAAGTAGGTCGAGGACAGTGGCTCGTCAACTTCCAGATTTTTGCATTGATAATGTTTCTTCAACTATATACAACTCACTTCAAATTTTAGGTGTGACCCTCAATTACATATTTACTTTTGAGAAACACATTAGGTCTACTTCTTCAATTACACAAATAAATTGTCTTATTGAGCAAGTCTTTTCAGATTTTTGGGTGATCTATTCTGAAGAAGTGTTCATGTTTTGCCCTTTTCGAGTGTTGTTCTCCTATCTGATTTTTGGGTGCAGACTGCCATCTTAATTTGCAGGACAAACACTTGCGGTCTATCAAATTTCTTATTCCTGATCTAACTATTAATCTCAGGCACCGTCATTCAGTTAGTTTCTTATATATATATGTGTGTGTATGTGTGTGTGTGTACAGTTGGACACATGAGTATCGGGCACACCTTGCTCTGAAGAGATACACCCTGTCACACCCTTTCTGGGCGGAAAGTTCCTGCGTGTAGACCTGGCGGTCACTGATGCAATCTCTTTCTATGCTTATCAGAATGGTTACTCGCTGTGCAGTAAGGGTGTGACAGGGTGTATTTCCTCAGAGTGAGGTGTGATAGGAATTCTTGTGTCTAGATGTACATATACTCAATGACATGTATTATCATTCATACCATTAGCTTTTATTTAATTATGAATCATTAGTAAGAAAATATATACCAAATTAATATTTATTGATTATTCCTTTACCAAAAGTAATTATCCTTAGTGCTGCTAGAAACCTCTTTTAACTACACACCAAACCCCCGCCCGCACCCTTTTTATTTTTGGTAACCTAAAGTAAATTGTCACATATCTTCTAACTATCAACCTACTATAATACCAGTCTGACAACCTAGGCCCTGGCGTGGTCTGCTCTTCGGCCACGCCCACCAGTGCCACAAAACAGCCTGACAACCCCGGCGGATTCCAGAGCAGGCTCTCCCTCCTGAAGAGAGATTCACCACTAACGAAGGCCTCCAAAGAC
>NC_090753.1:58178436-58185936 GCF_036898095.1 Palaemon carinicauda
AATATATATATATATATATATATATAGGCTATATACACACACAACTACATACGCAATAGTGATATACCTAAACCCATACTTATATGTACGCACATAATTTATATATATATATATATATATATATTATATATGTATATATAAGTATATATTATATATGTATATGTATATATTTTATATATATATATATATATATATATGTATATATATATATGTGTGTGTGTGTGTGTGTGTATATATCATGGACATTTTACTTGACAGTTATTCTATGCGGAATTATCTTTACTTGTGACTGAATCACAAAAAACTTAATCTCGTTTCCTTTGATTTTGATGAAAATGTTCAGTTCTTTTAAATATTTCTTATATTGCTGATTCAGAAGGAATTTTTATTTTAAATATTTTCCATTTGTGCATAAACTTGAATAAATACAGGCTACTATTATTAAAACTTTTTTTTTTTAGGGTGAATATGCTTATGCATCTGTGTATGAACGTGCAATAATAATAATAATAAAAATAATAATAATAATAATGATAATGATAATAATAATAATAATAATAATAATAATAATAATAATGATGATGATCTGTATATAAATATTTTGAGTTGGGATACCGTATTATTATTATTATTATTATTATTATTATTATTATTATTTACTTGCTAAGCTACAACCCTAATTGGAAAAGCAGGATGCTATAAGGCTAGGGGCTCCAACAGGGAAAATAGCTCAGTGAGGAAAGGGAACAAGGACAGATAAAATATTTTAAGAAAAGCAACAATAGTGAAATAGATATAACTTTATACATACATACATACATATACCAAAGGCACTTCCCCCAATTTTGGGGGGTAGCCGACATCAACAAGAAACAAAACAAAAAAGGGGACCTCTACTCTCTACGTTCCTCCAGCCTAACCAGGGACTCAGCCGAGTTCAGCTGGTACTGCTAGGGTGCCACAGCCCAACCTCCCACATTTCCACCACAGATGAAGCTTCATACTGCTGAGTCCCCTACTGCTGCTACCTCCGCGGTCATCTAAGGCACCGGAGGAAGCAGCAGGGCCTACCGGAACTGCGTCACAATCGCTCGCCATTCATTCCTATTTCTAGCACGCTCTCTTGCCTCTCTCACATCTATCCTCCTATCACCCAGAGCTTTCTTCACACCATCCATCCACCCAAACCTTGGCCTTCCTCTTGTACTTCTCCCATCAACTCTTGCATTCATCACCTTCTTTAGCAGACAGCCATTTTCCATTCTCTCAACATGGCCAAACCACCTCAACACATTCATATCCACTCTAGCCGCTAACTCATTTCTTACACCCGTTCTCACCCTCACCACTTCGTTCCTAACCCTATCTACTCGAGATACACCAGCCATACTCCTTAAACACTTCATCTCAAACACATTCAATTTCTGTCTCTCCATCACTTTCATTCCCCACAACTCCGATCCATACATCACAGTTGGTACAATCACTTTCTCATATAGAACTCTCTTTACATTCATGCCCAACCCTCTATTTTTTACTACTCCCTTAACTGCCCCCAACACTTTGCAACCTTCATTGACTCTCTGACGTACATCTGCTTCCACTCCACCATTTGCTGCAACAACAGACCCCAAGTACTTAAACTGATCCACCTCCTCAAGTAACTCTCCATTCAACATGACATTCAACCTTGCACCACCTTCACTTCTCGTACATCTCATAACCTTACTCTTACCCACATTAACTCTCAACTTCCTTCTCTCACACACCCTTCCAAATTCTGTCACTAGTCGGTCAAGCTTCTCTTCTGTGTCTGCTACCAGTACAGTATCATCCGCAAACAACAACTGATTTACCTCCCATACATGATCATTCTCGCCTACCAGTTTTAATCCTCGTCCAAGCACTCGAGCATTCACCTCTCTCACCACTCCATCAACATACAAGTTAAACAACCACGGCGACATCACACATCCCTGTCTCAGCCCCACTCTCACCGGAAACCAATCGCTCAATTCATTTCCTATTCTAACACATGCTTTACTACCTTTGTAGAAACTTTTCACTGCTTGCAAGAACCTTCCACCAACTCCATATAACCTCATCACATTCCACATTGCTTCCCTATCAACTCTATCATATGCTTTCTCCAGATCCATAAACGCAACATACACCTCCTTACCTTTTGCTAAATATTTCTCGCATATCTGCCTAACTGTAAAAATCTGATTCATACAACCCCTACCTCTTCTAAAACCACCCTGTACTTCCAAGATTGCATTCTCTGTTTTATTCTTGATCCTATTAATCAGTACTCTACCATACACTTTTCCAACTACACTCAACAAACTAATACCTCTTGAATTACAACACTCATGCACATCTCCCTTACCCTTATATAGTGGTACAATACATGCACAGACCCAATCTACTGGTACCATTGACAACACAAAACACACATTAAACAATCTCACCAACCATTCAAGTACAGTCACACCCCCTTCCTTCAACATCTCAGCTTTCACACCATCCATACCAGATGCTTTTCCTACTCTCGTTTCATCTAGTGCTCTCCTCACTTCCTCTATTGTAATCTCTCTCATTCTCATCTCCCATCACTGGCACCTCAACACCTGGAACAGGAATTATATCTGCCTCCCTATCATCCTCAACATTCAGCAAACTTTCAAAATATTCCGCCCACCTTTTCCTTGCCTCCTCTCCTTTTAACAACCTTCCATTTCCATCTTTCACTGTCTCTTCAATTCTTGCGCCGGCCTTCCTTACTCTCTTCACTTCTTTCCAAAACTTCTTCTTATTCTCTTCATATGACTGACCCAGTCCCTGACCCCACCTCAGGTCAGCTGCCCTCTTTGCCTCACGTACCTTGCGCTTTACTTCCACCTTTTTCTCTCTATATTTTTCATACTTCTCTATACTATTACTCTGCAGCCATTCTTCGAAAGCCCTCTTTTTCTCTTCCACTTTTACCTTCACTCCTTCATTCCACCATTCACTGCCCTTCCTCATGCTGCCTCCAACAACCTTCTTGCCACATACATCACTTGCTATCACAACAAAATTTTCTTTTGCTAACTTCCACTCCTCCTCTAAATTACCAGTTTCTCTTACTCTCACCTCGTCATATGCCATTTTCAACCTTTCCTGATATTTACTTTTTATCCCCGGTTTTATTAACTCTTCAACCCTCACTAGCTCCCTTTTACATCCACCTACTCTATTCCCCCACTCTTTTGCTACAACTAATTTTCCTTCCACCAAAAAATGATCAGACATACCGTTAGCCATACCCCTAAACACGTGCACGTCTTTCAATCTTCCAAACATTCTTTTAGTTATCAACACATAATCCATTAATGCCCTTTCTACTACTCTTCCATTTGCCACTCTTACCCATGTATACTTATTTTTATCTTTCTTTTTAAAAAGCTAGCACTTATTACCATCTCTTGTTCAACACACATATCTACCAGTCTCTCACCACTCTCATTTTCACCTGGTACGCCATACTTCCCAATGACACCTTCTACCTCTCCAGCGCCCACTCTAGCATTTAAGTCACCCATAACAACTTCATAATTCCTTCTACACACCTAGTTAATTCATTCCAGAACTCATTTCGCTCTTCTTCACTTTTTTCACTACCTGGCCCATACGCACTGACAAACGCCCAACATTCCCTACCCAACCTAACCCTTACCCACATTAACCTAGATGATATCTCCTTCCATTCCACTACTTTACCTGTCATCCATTCACTCAGCAATAAAGCCACACCCTCTCTCGCTCTTCCCCTTTCAATCCCAGACACTCTACCAGACATTTCACCAAACATCACTTCACCCTTTCCTTTCATCTTTGTCTCACACAAGGCCAATACATCCATCCTTCTACTTCTAAACATACTTCCAATCTCACATCTTTTACTCTCTATCGTACTACATCCACGCACATTCAAACACCCCAAAACTAGAGTGCGGGGAGCAGTCACTCTCCCCCCAGCTCCATCTCTTTGATGATGTCTCACAGGAATTTCAATTCAGGAGAGGGGGTTCCCAGCCCCCTCGTCCCGTCCCTTTTAGTCGCCTCTTACGACACGCAGGGATAACGTTGGCGCTATTCTAAAACAAGTGGAAGAGAAATAAGATATTAGATAGAATAGTGTGCCCGAGTGTACCCCCAAGCAAGAGAACTATAACCCAAGACAGTGGAAGACCATGGTACAGAGGCTATGGCACTACCCAAGATTAGAGATCAATGGTTTGATTTTGGAGTGTCCTTTTCCTAGAAGAGCTGCTTACCATAGCTAAAGAGTCTCTTCTACCCTTACAAAGAGGAAAGTGGCCACTGAACAATTACAATGCAGTAAGAAGAATTCTTTGGTAATCTCAGTGTTGTCAAGTGTATGAGGACAGAGGAGAATATGTAAAGAATAGGCCAGACTATTCGGTGTGTGAGTGCATAGGCAAAGGGAAAATGAACCGTAACCACAGAGAAGGATCCAATGTAGTACTATCTGGCTAGTCAAAAGACCCCATAACTCTCTAGTGGTAGTATATCATCGGGTGGCTGGTGCCCTGGCCAACATACTACCTACAAAAACGTGGTGAATGGGTTTGGGTATCATCATGATCAGTAAAGCTGTGCTTAAATAGGGACACTGATACTAGGTTGGTTTGTTCTGAGCGATCAGACAAAATTCTTTCTGGTCAGCATGATGATGAAAACTCTCCGAACCCTAAGCTGGACTAAGGACATATCTGAGATCTTTGTCCTGCAGTAGACCAGATACGACTGTATTTAATATTGTTGTCGTTGTAAATGCAGGTTAATGTTATTTCATTTTCTTAAAGAAAACCTGCTAATGCTTGTTTTATATATGAAAAAAAAAACGTTGAATTCTTTCATTCATATTTCATATTTCTTCTTTTCATTGAAAAACATTTAATATTTGTAGTCTGAAACAGGAGGTCTCACTGAAACACCGAATGAAACTTCGTGTCTGATTCGTTTTTCTTTTTTCTTGACACGTCTTTTGCAAGTGGGAGTTTGTGGAACACAACGAGGACATTTCGCTTTTATTGGAAAGAAAATTGTTTAATTGTTGTAGGAATTCATTAAGCTCTCAATGGAGGTTCCATTGCCAAGGGCTGTTCAGAAACGTTGTCTTCATACATATATATATATATATATATATATATATATATATATATATATATATATATATATATATATATATATATATATATATATATATATATATATTTATATATATATATATACATATATATATATATATGTATATATATCATATATATGTATATATATCATCATCATCATCATCATCATCTCCTCCTACGCCCTCCATCTCCCACTTCACGCTTCATAGTCCTAAGCCATATAGGCTTGGGTCTTCCAACTCTTCTAGTGCCTTGTGGAGTCCAGTCAAAAGTTTGGTGAACTAATGTATCTTGTGGAGTGCGAAGAGCATACCCAAACCATATCCATTTACCTTCACCACGATCCGACCTACGTACGGTAATCGAGTAATCTCTCTTATAGTTTCATTTCTGACCCTGTCCTGCCATTTAACTCCCAATATTTTACTGAGGGTTTTGTTCTCAATCTACAAAATTTGTTGGATATTGGTTCATTGTCATTCCACGACTCAGATTCATACTGCAACACCGATCTTACTAAAGTAATATATAGCCTGGTTTTTGTATGTAATTTCAGGCTATTTGCTTTCCAAATTGTACTTAACATAGCCATTGTATGGTTTACTTTTTCAATCTTTCATTAAACTCCAATAATAAAGACCCTGTATTGGAGATCAAAGTTCCTAAGCATTTAAATGATTCCACCTCATTAATCCTTTCTCCTTCCAATGATATTTCATCTTCCTTTGCATATTATACTCCGTTCTCATCATCTCTGTCTTTCTTCTATTTATCTTGAGCCCAACCTAGTGTGATATTTGCCGCATTCCGGTAAACAAGCATGGCAAGTCCTGTGGTGTTCTGCTAATAAGGACAGCGTCATCAGCAAAATCTACGTCAGCTAATATCCTATTACCAATCCAGTCCAATCCTTCTCTACCATCCCCAACTGTTCTATGCATTACAAAATCCATGAAGAGGATAAACAATATAGGTTACAACACATTCTCTTGACGTACTCCACTGTTCACTGAAAATTCATTTGATAGACTTCCACTAACATAACTTTGGACTTGCTGTGCTCATAAACAGACTTAATCAAATTTTCATATTTAAGTGGAACTCCATAATAACGCAGGACTCTCCACAAAATTGGTCGGTGCACACTATCAAAAGCTTTTTCGCCGTCCACGAATGCCATCAAAAGTTGATTTCTTTATTCTATACATTGCTGTACCACATGACTTAAAATGAAAATTTGGTCAGTACAACTTCTACCTTTTCTAAATCCTGCTTGTTCATATCTCAGCTTTTCATCAATCTTTTTCTCTATTCTCTTTAGAATGAGCATACTATATATTTTCATGACAACTTACGTAAGTGTGATGATTCTGTAATTATTGCTTATTATCATGTAAAGGATATTATTATTATTATTATTATTATTATTATTATTATTATTATTATTATTATTATGAACAGCAAAGCAGAAAATAATAAAATACGAAAAACAATGGCAATTGCCTTGGTATTTCCTACACTTAGCCCTGCAAGGTACACTGTGTGTGTTAATTTCATTAAGAGATATGAATGCATTTAGAATTTCTGGTCTGTCTAGCCGTTTGTTAAGTCAGTTTTTTAATGAATGAATGAGTGAATGATTCTAAGTTCTCTGGCATCCTGATATCGAAGGTCATTGACGCCGATATCGTTTATTATAAATAAAGACTAAGAGAAAATTACATTAAAACGAGAAAAGTAAATATGTTATATTAGTTTAGTAGCTTTCAGAAGACCTGCTTCTGAAATAGATTTTAAAATGCCACTAGCATTGTACGACACATCATGTCCAATGAACCTGCCATCCTCACCTCGACCCTCAAAGAGATATCTACTTGTTTCAGTTAACAAATGCCTCACTGTCAAGGGTATCAAACAGTTTTTTAAATTCGTGTGTTTTTCAACTTACGCAAAATGCATAAAACATTGTTTCCGGCTGTATAGATTAAAGGGAACCTATCCCCTTCACACTTGATTATAACTGGAATCTGTGTTTACGCAAAATGTGTCTATGAAATCATCCACAGCTATTTCAGAATTACTTTATTATATATATTCATCTTTATTCTTATTTGTATTGTAACTTTTGAGTTTTTGATAATTCATTTGGGTGTCGTGGAATTCATTCCGGATCTTCTTGTGTACATTTTTTTCATTCAAATCATATAAGGATTTATACTTTATCTGGTTAATCAGGCTGAACTGTTTATCAAGTCAATTCATCTTTTTTCAGCTATTGTCTGTAACGCGCATTTCCATC
>NC_090753.1:58193436-58203436 GCF_036898095.1 Palaemon carinicauda
TGTGAAGTTATTGGACATCAATAAGTTCTTTGATGAATGGATGTCAGAAAGTGACAAATATCCAAAATAGAAAAAATAGTTTATCAAGAAGTAGAGGCATGGGACAGTAACAACGCCCTAGAGACTGACCATATATACATATGATCAGCGTGCAAGTCCCCTCTCCACCCAAGCTAGGACCAGGGAGGGCAAGGTAATGGCTGTTGATGATTTAGCAGGTAGACTTATAGGCTCCCCTAAAGCCCCCATCTTTAGCTCACAAGGATGGTGAGGTTACAGACACTACTAATATATATATATATATATATATATATATATATATATATATATATATATTATATATATATATATATATATAATATACATACATACACACTATCATCATTCGTGACTATTCTTATTAATTTTCACAGTTGTGTTTAGCGAAAATATTTTTGCAAATAAAATTCATTATAAATTAGTATTTCAGCAAAAAAGGTCATGCAAAAAGTCGAAATAATGTATTCGTTTGAATTTAAGAAAATTGTTGACCTCTATAGCTTCTCAAATATAGGTCACTGTTTGTTATTCTGCTTTTAAGAAACAATACAATTTTTATAAATGAAATTTCTACTTCAATGACTGACCAAACGAAATGGAAAGCAAAAAGAAAAAGAAAAAATTGAATATATTGCCTTTGAGTTTATTCATTTTATAAAACAAATTAGGATTTTAAATCTTCCAAGAAAGCTCTTTTACCAATAAGCTGTTTCTGTTTTTTTAGCTTCAAGTTAAGCTGGCTTTGTGCCAGAAGGCTTCCTGGGTACTCAGCTTCCACTGTTAAAAATTTGCAGTAAAAATGCGTTAATAATCCTGGAATAAATGTTGCCAGGCATTTACCATTTTATGAACGGACATAATGACGTAAAGGAGTGACATTACGGCAACCAACACGTAAAAGATAATAAAGTAGGTTACAAATTACGTTCGCCTTTATTTTGCTGAAATCCGGCTGAGATCAGTATGTTTATGGAGAATTTTAGATTAAAATTACGTTTTTTTTAGCAGTGTACTTGGCTCATTGATTACCTCACCATACCTTCACCCCACCCCCCACCCCCCGGGAAAAATACGCATCATATCTGTATGAAAGAACAAGATTCATATATATTAATCCTAATCAGGACTCTGGGGAAATCCCCCAATGAAAGATATGAAGGACTTTGGGACACCTGATCAATGCTCCTTTACGTTTCTTCTGGCGAATATCTACAGGTGAATCCTTAAGGCTAAAGGGGTTGTGGTGGCCATTGTGGTAAAGTCCCTGTCTGGTGAACGCCAGACTGGGGTTCGAGTCCCGCTCAAACTTGTCAGTTTCTTTGGTCGCTGCAACTTCACCATCCTTGTGAGCTAAGGATGGGGAGCTTGGGAGAGCCTTTAGGTCTATCTGCTGAGTCATCAGTAGCCATTACCTGTCCCTCTCTGCTCCTATCCTGGGTGGAGAGGTGTCTTGGGCGCTGATCATATGACATATGGTTAGTCTCTACGGCATTGTCCGGCTCAATAGGGAAATGTCATTGTCCCATGCCTCTGCCATTCATGAGCGGACTTTAAACCTTAAACCTCCTACTGAAGAGGAAATGATTAATGTTTAATGAATACCTGGAAAACATTTAACAAATACTTACTAAACAGCCTAGTTATTTTCATTTTAGAAGAAGAAGAAGAAGAAGAAGAAGAAGAAGAAGAAGAAAATGAAAGGAAGAAGAACAAGAAGATGAAAAAGTAAAAGAAAAAGAAAAAGAAAATTAAAAGCAAAGAGAGAAGAAGAACAAACAATAATTAGGAAACGAGGTTTTAGCGTTGAAGAAATGTCGAGGTGCACAAAGGCTTTTTTTTCAAAGATGGAAAAACATTAGTCCTAAAAACGGGAAATGGGCAACAGGAAAGGGGAAAAGGAACGAAAAAGGGTAGAGAGAAATAAAAGAGAATAGGGTATAAATTGGGAAGAGAGAAAAGAAATTAGAAAATTTGTAGAATAAGACAAAGGAAAACACTGGAAAAAGGGAGAAAGAAAAAATGGAGAAAAATTGGGAGAGTAGAAAATGTCAATCAGAAAGATTGTCAAAGAGGAAATGGAAAGAATAGATGGAAGATGGAAAGGAAAAAATGCGAAAAGAGATAAAGGGAAAAAGAAAAAATGTAATGGAAAAGGAAAAATGTAATGGAAAAAATAAATAGAAATGAAAAATATAGATCAGGATATACAGTTTTCAATGAATATTCAAACAAAGGAACAAGTCCAAAGTTCACTATTTCTTAACTGAAACATAATTATTGGCTAAAATATTTCGTATTAAATGAATCGGCAACCTTTAAAGGTTTAAAGGTCGCTCATGAAGGGCAGAAGCAAGGGACAGTGACACTGCCCTATTAAGCAGGACAATGCCATAGAGACTGACTAATACATATGATCAGCCACCAAGCCCCTCTCCACCAAAGCTAGGACCAATGAGGGCCAGGCTATAGCTGCTGATGACTCAGCAGATAGTCCTATAGGCTCACCAAACCCCCCTCCCATCTTTAGCTCACAAGGATGTTGAGGTTACAGCGACCAAAGAAACTAACGAGAAACTTACTATAGGACAAAGGTCAAAGACATTTCCTTATTAATGTCTGGGGTTTGGCCATTTGCAACCGTTCGTAGTTCACTCTAGGACAAAGGCCTGAGACAAATCCTTATTCATGTCGGTGGTTTAGCCAATTGCAACCGTTTCTAGTTCATCATAGGACAAAAGCCTCAGACATGTCCTCATTCATGTCTGGGATTTGGCCATTTGCAACCGTTTCTAGTTCACTATACGACAAAGGCCTCAGACATGCCCTTATTCATGTCTGGTGTTTCTAGTTCGCTATAGGACAAAGCCTAAGACACGTCCTTATTCATGTCTGGGGCTTGGTCATTTTCATCACCACTGTTAAATGGTAATGCTGGGAGATTTACGTCTGATCGCTCACAGCAAACCAACCTAGTATGAGTGGCCCTGACTAATACAGTTTTGCTGATCCCTTTCACCACGTTACGCTAACCCCAATGTTAAGAAAGCATTTAATATACTTTACAAATGACTAAAATATGTCAATGTCAAACACTAGCCTAAATTGTCCATTTCAATCGCAATATTTTTAACCACTATCCAATTGGGGCCTTACAATTAAAGCAATCTTCAATATCCACTTAATCAACATAAAAACTCCCATCTGACGTGAACGGAGATATTCTTGCTGCTGGAATCTCCCTGGACGTTAGAGGCCTTGCAGTGGTAGTCTCCCGAATGGTCTCTAGTGACATGGTGGATGGCCAGGGTCGCTTCCTTCAGGATTGTGATCCCACTACTGTTGGGGTTCAGCGCAACGCCCTGTCAAGGGGGAGATGTTTAGAGGTAACAGTCGCTGGTTTTATGAATGCATGTTATTTGTTTATATGGGTGGGTTTTGAGAGAGAGAGAGAGAGAGAGAGAGAGAGAGAGAGAGAGAGAGAGAGAGAGAGAGAGAGAGAGAGAGGTATAGGAGCTAATGATTAAGATTTGCGTCTTATATATATGTAAACATAATATATATGTGTGTGTTGCATCGTAAACTTTTCTTACAAAACTATTACAAGAAATAAATTATTCATTGCTATGCTTAAACCTAAATTCAATTTAGCCAATGAAAATATTAAATCTAATACACGTATACATAAATTAGATTACATAAGGAAAAGAAATCACTTAAAAGAACTTCTAAAAACAGAATATTTTTATGATGAATTTTCCGAGCTGTAATTTCGAAGAACTGCAGATTTTAGAAGAAAAAAAAACTTTTTAAAGAGATATTAGAGTACAAAGAACTTCTCAAGAAGAGGGGGAGAATTTCTCAAAGCTCAGATGACAATTAACTCTTACGAACAATAAACAAATTACAAATGAAAAGAGAAAGATAAATAAAATAGAACATAATGAAATCTTACATTTTGGAAGAATTCGATTTTGTAAGGTGGAGGGTTGGCGTCTACGATACACTTCTGTCAGCAGTTCTAAACGTCTTGGCCAGCCAAGATTGACTCGTACATGAGGGCGATCTGAAATTAGATGTATAGGAAATGCATACATACATACATACATACACACACTTTTATATCAGTCGTTAACTAGCCCATTGCGGAATAAAGGCCTCAGACATGTCATTCCCTCAAGAATAACATAATGGTTCCCTCGAGATTGCAAAAGAAGCTGTGGGGAAGGAAGAGAAGACGATGGATTGGCAAACTAAGAAAGTTTGTGGGTGTGGATTGGCATAGAAAGACCATCATATATATATATATATATATATGTATATATATATATATATATATATATATATATATATATATATATATATATATATATATATATATATATAAATATATATATATATAATATATATAAATTTCAGCTCAGTCCCATTCCTAAATGCTATTGCCACTTCCATCTACCCCCGTCATCAGAATTTGCTTTATCGAGTAGTCCTCTATATAGTTTTTCCATCTCTTTCTTCTTCTTCTTCTTCTTCTTCTTCTTCTTCTTCTTCTTTAGTATGTGTCCAACTCATGTCATCTTCCTCTTCAACTTCTTCGTTACTCTTAGAGTGTCGAGACATACATTTCATCATTCTCATCTCTGTCTTGTCCTTTTTTCTTTTCTTCCATCTTTGTCATACTCGTTGTTTCTGGACAATAGAGCGTAGTAGCTGGTCTTACCCTCGCTGTGAGGAATTTTCCTTTTAGTCCTGAAGGGACTCTTGTCACAAAAGACTCCAGAGAATATTTTCCAGAGGGTATTTTCCAGTTTTTCCAGCTGCTCTAACCTGCTTTCATCCGATGTTTCACTTTTGTCAAACCTTATGTTCTTCTGTCCATCTCCACCCGTGTTATAGTAAACATATATGCTATCTTTAATATGGTGGCATATTGGAAGCGTCCCTGTCTGACGCTCGGCGGACAGGGGTTCGAGTTCCACTCAAGCTCAATAGTTTCTTGTAGTCTCTACAACCTCACCATCCTTGTGGGCTAAGGATGAGGCGTGGGTTTGAGGGGAGCCTATAGCTCTACCCTTTGAGTCATTATCAGCTATCGTCTGACACTCCCTTGTCCTAGCTTGGATGGAGAAGGGGCTTGGGCGCTGATTATATGGTAGCTTAGCAAGTAATATTACTAATAATAATAATAATAATAATAATAATAATAATAATATATGGTCAGTCACTAGGTCGTTGTCCTGCCTGCTAGGGCAATGTCACTGTCCCTTGCCTCTACCATTCATGATCGACCTTTAAACCTTATTCCTCTATCCTTAACACTACAACAGTACTCCGGAACTTCTGGCCTCTAGGCTATGAGATACAGCTTTGGAAATATCGGAATGAAGAGCAAAAAATATATTTGTTTTCAGCCAAATAAAAGATGCACATAATTTGGAAGCGGATTCTCACTGGAAATTACATATTTGTATTATATAATTTTCACGGGGAAAAATAGAATGCGTCGCTTTCTGAATGTCAACTAGTTTTCATAAACCAAAAATGAAAAGTTTTTTTTTTCTTTGTTTTGTTTTTTATATATAAATGAATGTTGGTTTAACTCTGATTAGCATGGGATGATCCTTTGTTATGTAGTGGGTCTGTCAGGGCTTTGTAAGGTGAGAGAGAGAGAGAGAGAGAGAGAGAGAGAGAGAGAGAGAGAGAGAGAGAGAGAGAGAGGTAGGTAGGTACGTATGTATATGAATATATATATATATATATATGTATATGTATATATATATATATATATATGTGTGTGTGTGTGTGTGTGTACATATATGCATATACATATGTATGGATATTTGTATGTATGTGCATATATACATATAATTGTGTATATCTATGAATGTATGTATGTGTTCATACACACATACATATATATGTATATATATATATATATATATATATATATATATGTATATATATATATATGGACAAAAATCTATATATTTTTTACCAAGCAAAAATTATATAAAAGAAACATCCAATCTCTCTAGAGCTTCAGCATGCAAGCGATTTGCATTTATTTGGGTGAAAAATATTTTTGGTCATCAGTTATATATTCCCATAATTGTATTTTATAGAATTAGCGAAGTTGATTTGTTCTGATGTGTTATTATTTTCAGATTTGGAAATAAATCGTGCGAATTTTCTTAAGCGTTTTTAGTAATGAATTCTTTCAAATATTTGCCATTCCGTAGTTTTTAGATTATGTAGACGTACTTATTTAATGTTATTTTCATAATAGTAGCGTCTCTTTTCATTTCAAAAATTGTAGAATCATCAAGCTACAGTAATGAATTTTTTTAATCACTATCTAAATATTTTCATGTTGGTTGTTTTAGATTATGTAGACGTAATTTTTTAATTTATTTTTTTAATAGAAAAACTTTACTATCTCCGATGAGGAGGTTATAAAATCGAGTATGTTTATTTATTTATTTATCTATATATTTGTCTGTGTGACTGGACAGGATTACGTCAAAAAGGATTTTTTCACAATTTCCAAGAATACGTCAAAACAAATTGACATATTGGATTTTCACCAAAGTTTGATAATGGATTGATATTATGCATCGGAAGAAACCAGGAAATGTTGGATTCTGGATCAACATTGCACTTTTCACCATATACTGTACAGTGAGCATATGAAAAGGGGGAGGCGATGTCCGTAGACTTTAGTTAAATGTTGGCAACATCCATTGGTGGAGGTCTGAAATCTGATTTCTGTTTTTACCTATATATTCATTTCCTGTTTTCTTCCTAAAATCACCAAGTTTAAGTGACGAATTCTTTTAATTCTTTTAATATAAGTATTTTCTTATTCGTAATTTTTAGATTGTATCTAGAAGTACTTATTTTTTGTTTCAATAAAAACACCTATTACCTATATACTTGTATTTTTGCTACTCATCGCCTCTTATCATTCTAAGAATTTTCAAATTGTTAAGTTTTGGTTAAGAGTTCTATTCGTCGTTTTTATACTATATTAAGACGTACTTATTTAATTATCATTTCATAATAGAATGACCTCTTACCCATATATTCTTCCCACTCAGAGACTTTTTCATTCCAAAATCATTAAGTTTTTTGCCGTCTCAAACAACTTTCACAATAACAGCTTAATGATTCTCGATTTCTTAATTCACAGACCACCATGAACACGATTATGGAAATTCCTAGACGACACGAACAAGAAATATATTTTCTTTGTTTAGAAATATAAAACCTCACACTCGGTTATTCTTGGTCTCCACATAAGGCACATTCTGCCCTTCTAAATATAATGGTCTCTCTTTCTCGGTGGGAAGTTCTTCGCGAACATTGTAAGTGAAAAAAAAAATTATTTCTTCAGCTTGGGCTAAAATTCACAGTAAGGTTTTTTTGTTGCTAGTTGTAATGTTATAATGTATTCTTTTTGTAAACTCTCTCTCTCTCTCTCTCTCTCTCTCTCTCTCTCCTCTCTCTCTCTCTCTCTCTCTCTCTCTCTCTCTCTCTCTCTCTCTCTCTCTCTCTCTATATATATATATATATATATATATATATTATATAAGTATATATATATATATATATATATATATATATATATATATATATATATATATGTATGTATATATATATTATATAAGTATATATATATATATATTATATAAGTATATATATATATATATATATATATATATATATGAATGTATATGAGTGTGTGTAACCTATTCATAAAAGATATCAATAATGGTTTTATTTTGATGAGTGATTTCACTCTCGTAAAACAAGGTCGGTTGTTCCTCTCAAGTAGGAAACCTGAAATCAGTAAGATAAACAGTTAGTACAATCAGTTCTTACCTGTTTGCTTGGAATGGTAGAAACCATAGTTCCCCAATATTTCCTTAAATATTAAGAGAATCAAGGATGCTCTGATTTATACATAATTTCGAATATTTGAGGCGAAAGAGACGCAAAGATTCCTTGTATTGTTTATTACAAAAATAGAAATCAAGGTTGTAATCAATTACATCTTACGCGGAACAATTCTGCGTAAATCATAAACAGTAATAACAGAAAATAAATAAGTTTCACCTGAAAAGGAAACATTAGCCACTCAAAGGGAATTATAATATGTCACTATGTATGCTGTTATTACTAGGAACACTGTGCATATAAGAATGCCTGGCACTTGTGTCAGCTTATTATGCTTGATGTCACCTGTATAGATAGAACAGTCTATAGTGTCTTCCTAAACACAATACTCAACATGATATACCTTAAAGTCTATCATGTACACCCTTCACTAAAAGTCCCAATTAGTGCATTGTTCTTCGCAGTAATCAAGCGGCAGGTTTTATAACACTGCCTGCCGCTACCACATGAAATTTTATTTCTTGTAATTGCTTCGCGTAGTGCTTGAAGAAAACTCTGGAAGACTTCCAACCAGTGTAAGCACGCAGGCTTTCAAACGACATTGTCTGAAAGAAATTCAGAGACGAGGCAACTTTTCTCGGATCATGACCTGCGGGTGTACTGTCTGGATCCGCTCTGCATATAAAATAGATGATTTTCGCTCTTATCTGTTTCAAGGATAACGTTGAACCAGAAGTCTCTTTGCGTCATAATTTGAAACTTTATCTAATGGTGGTTGTTTTTCAAATGGCGTTTCAAGTGCTAAAAGTATTGTATTATATTATTTATTACATAAACCTAAACTCGCTGGTTTTACCACAACTTGCAACCGAGAGGCTTAAATCACTTACAGTTCTTTCCTCAGCCTCTATAATGTTTAAGATACCTTCGGTTGGACAAGAAACAGTAGTTTACAATCCTCAGTTTGATTAAAGATTGCTGTAATTTCTGATTATTTTGTTTTCCTTTGCTTTGTTATGAAAAGCAACATTTCTGTTAAATGTTAAATCTCTGAGAGGTTCTTATTAAACTAGCAAATTATTGAAGCCATAGGTCAAGTGTTTATGTATTTTCAGGTTTTTATTATTATTATTATTATTATTATTATTATTATTATTATTATTATTATTATATACTGTATATATATATATATATATATATATATATATATATATATGTATGTATGTATATATATATATATATATATATATATATATATATATATATATATATATATATGTGTGTGTGTGTGTGTGTGTGTGTGTGTAAGAGCTATGTATGTTTGTGTGTGTAAACGCAGTTAGCCTTAGATAATAAAAGTATCAAGATGGTTTTATCCATGCTAGATGGAACACACACATATATGTATATACTGTATATACCTTGCACGTATATGCATATATATAATATATACATTTACATATAAATCCGTGCGTTTACATTTTACGTCCACACGCACATGCGCTCTTACCCTTTCGTGACTAAGACACCTAAAAGAAGTAAGAAGGAAAGTGAGAAAACAGAATGAAAAGTTTGCGGAAGTGAGGATAAAAACATCTGGAAACAGATGAGACACTTACTAGCTCGAAGCGGGTTATCTTTTATCTGCAAATGGAGTGTTTGTGAAGGAGAAGGTGGGTAAAATAGAAGAAAATAACTGTTTTTGGCGTGCACTGTTAAAAATTCCCCGTAAGAAATAACGGTGAAAATCCTGGAATAAATGTTGCCAAGCATTTACCGTTTTAAAACCCGGATATATTGACTTGAAGGAGTGATATTACGGTCACCAACATGTTAAAGATAATAATAAAGAAGGGTAAAAATTACGGGCTCCTGTATTTTTCTTAAATCCGGCTGGAACAGTATATTTTTTACAGAGAATTTCCGATTAAAATTTCGTTTTTTTTTTTTTCCTTTATTTTGGGTGAAGATTATGAAGATTACTGAAATTAACATTATCATTATAGTCTTCATTATTTCAAATACTTCTTTCCCACCATTATCAATACATTAAGGTGTCGGTTAC
>NC_090753.1:58208436-58220936 GCF_036898095.1 Palaemon carinicauda
CTGGCCATATATACATATGATCAGCGTGCAAGTCCCCTCTCCATCCAAGCTAGGACCAGGGAGGGTAAGGTAATGGCTGTTGATGATTTACCAGGTAGATCTACAGGCTCCCCTAAACCCCTCATCTTTAGCTCACAAGGATGGTGAGGTTACAGACACTACTAGAATATATATAGGTATATATATATATATATATATATATATATATATATATATATATATATATATATATATATACACACATACATACATGCATATTATTATCATTCGTGACTATTTTTATTAATTTTCATAGTAGTGTTTAGCAAAAAAAAATTTTGCAAATAAAATTCATTATAAATTAATATTTCAGCAAAAATGGTCATGCAAAAAGTCAAAATTATATATTTCTTTGAATCTAAGAAAATTCTTGACCTCTATAGCTTCTGAAATATAGGTCACTGTTTGTTATTCTGCTTTTAAGAAACAAAACAATTTTTATAAATGAAATTTCCACCTCAAATAGAAAGCAAAAAAAAAAAAACGTTGAATATATTGCCTTTGACGTTTATTCAATTTATATAACAAATTAGGATTTCAAATCTTTCAAGAAAGCTCTTTTTCCAATAAGCTGTTTCTGTTGTTTTAGCCTTAAATTAAGCTGGCATTGTGCCAGAAAGCTTCCTCGGTACTCAGCTTCCACTGTTAAAAATTCGCAGTAAAAAAGCGTTAAAAATCCTGGAATAAATGTTGCCAGGCATTTACCATTTTATAAACGGACATAATGACGTAAAGGAGTGACATTACGGTCACCAACCTGTAAAGGATAATAACGCAGCAGAGTACAAATTACTGTCGCCTGTATTTTACTGAAGTTACCTCACCATACCTCTATCCCCCCCCCCTTTGGGAAAAATACGCATCATGTCTCTATGGAAGACCAAGAATCATATATATATATATATATATATATATATATTAATCCTAATCTGGACACTGGGGAAATTCCCCAATGAAAGATATGAAGGACTTTGGGACACCTTACCTGATCAATGCTCCTTTACGTTTCTTCTGACGAATATCTACAGGTGAATCCTTAAGGCTAAAAGGGTTGTGGTGGCCCTGACTGGTGAACGCCAGACTGGGGTTCGAGTCCCGCTCAAACTTGTCAGTTCCTTTGGTCGCTGCAACTTCACCATCCTTGTGAGCTAAGGAAGGGGAGTTTGGAGGAGCCTATAGGTCTATCTGCTGAGTCATCAGTAATCATTACCTGGCCCTCTCTGTTCCTAGCCTGGGTGGATAGAGGGAAGGGCTTGGCCGCTGATCATATGTATATATTGTCAGTCTTTAGGGCATTGTCCTGCTTGATAGGGCAGTGCCACTGTCCCTTGCCTCTGCCATTCATGAGTGCCCTTTAAACCTTAAATCTCCTACCGAAGAGGAAATGAGTAAGGTTTAATGAATACCTGGAAAACACTTAACAATTACTTACTAAACAGCCTAGTTATTTTCATTTGAGAAGAAGAAGAAGAAGAAAAGAAAAGGAAAAGAAGAAAAAGAAAAAAGAAAAAGAAAAGCAAAATAAAAGAGTAGAATAAGAAGAAGAAGAAGAAGAAGATGAACAACAACAACAACAACAACAACAACAACAACAAATAATAATAATAATAATAATAATTAGGAGACGAGGTTTAAGCGTTGAAGAAATGTCGAGGTGCACAAAGGCTTTTTTTTCAAAGGCGGAAAAACATTAGTCCTAAAAAACGGGAAATGGGCCTCAGAAAAGGGGAAAAGGAACGAAAAATGCTAGAGAGAAATAAATGAGAATAAGGTAGAAATTGGAAAGAGTGAAAGGAAATGAGAAAATTTGTAGAATAAGACAAAGGAAAACACTGGAAAAAAGGAGAAAGAAAACATGGAGAAAAATTGGGAGAGTAGAAAACGTCAATCAAAAAGATTGTCAAAGAGGAAATGAAAAGAATAGATGGAAGATGGAAAGGAAAAAATGCGAAAAGAGATAAAGGGGAAAAGGAAAAATGTAATGGAAAAAATAAATAGAAATGAAAAAATAGATCAGGATATACAGTTTTCAATGAATATTCAAACAAAGGAACAAGTCCAAAGTTCACTATTTCTTAACTGAAACATAATTATTGGCTAAAATATTTCGTATTAAATGAATCGCCAACCTTTAAAGGTTTAAAGACCGATCATGAATGGCAGAGGCAATGGACAGTAACACTGCCCTATCAAGCAGGCCAATGCCCTAGAGACTGACTAATACACATGATCAGCCACCAAGCCCCTCTCCACCCAAGCTGGGACCAATGAGGGCCAGGCTGTATCAGCAGATAGTCCCATAGGTTCCCCCAACCCCCCTCCCATCTTTAGCTCACAAGGATGTTGAGGTTACAGCGACCAAACAGACTAACGAGAAACTTACTATAGGACAAAGGTCTAAGACATGTTCTAATTCATGTCTGGGGTTTGGCCATTTGCAACCGTTTGTAGTTCACACTAGGACAAAGGCCAAAGACAAATCCTTATTCATGTCGATAGTTTAGCCAATTGCAACCGTTTCTAGTTCACCATAGGACAAAGGCCTCAGACATGTCCATATTCATGTCTGGAATTTGGCCATTTGCAACCGTTTCTAGTTCACTATACGACAAAGACCTCAGATATATTCTTATTCATGTCTGGGGCTTGGTCATTTTCATCACCACTGTTAAATGGTAATGCTGGGAGATTTTCGTCTGATCGCGCACAGCAAACCAACCTAGTATGAGTGGCCCTGACTAATACAGTTTTGCTGATCCCTTTCACCACGTTACGTTATCCCCATTGTTAAGAAAACCCTTTAATATACTTTGCAAATGACTAAAATATGTCGAAGTCAAACACTAGCCGAAAATGTCCATTTCAATCGCAATATTTTTAACCGCTACTCAATACGGCATTATATTGAAAGGAATCTTTAGCATACACTTCATCAACTTAAAAACTCACATCTGACGTGAACGGAGATATTCTTGCTGCTGGAATCTCCCTGGACGTTAGAGGCCTTGCAGTGGTAGTCTCCCGAATGGTCTCTAGTGACATGGTGGATGGCCAGGGTCGCTTCCTTCAGGATTGTGATCCCACTGCTGTTGGGGTTCAAAGCAACGCCCTGTCAGGGGAGGGGGATATAAAGGGGGTGACATTTAGAGGTGACAGTCGCTGGTCTTATGGATGCATGTTGTTTGTTTATATGGGGTGGGTTTTGAGAGAGAGAGAGAGAGAGAGAGAGAGAGAGAGAGAGCGTGTATAGGAGCCAATGAATAAGATTTGCATCTTATATATATAAACATAATATATATATATATATATATAATATATATATATATATATATATATATATATATATATATATATATATATATATATATACTGTGTATATATACATATATATATATATACATATATATATATATATATATATATATTTATATGTATATATTTATCTATAGTTTATCATATTTCAAATAAGCCTTATATTTTAATACATTAAATTCTGGATTTTCTTAACGACCTCTAAAAGACTACACCGGCTGGGTTTCGAACCCTGGTCCAGGTTACTTGTATGACAGTGACCTTACCTTGCCTTCGTGGCTAATTGGTAAGGTCACTGTCATGCAAGTATCCTGGGCCAGGGTTGGAAACCCAGTCGGTGAGATACTATATTCTTTGAGTAATTTCGCCTGGGGTTGTGATCCCGAGGCCGTTAAGAGAATCCAGACATTAATGTATTAAAATATAAGGCTTATTTGATATATATATATATATATATATATATACATATATATATATATATATATATATATGTGTGTGTATCTATCTGTATATACTGGATATATAAGCATTTATACATATAAACACACATACACACACACACACACATATATATATATATATATATATATGACTGATTTGTATCGTAGCCTCATTCCCGTTAGTTTTATGTATACGTACATGCAGTATGTGTGTATATATTTATGTATATAAATATACATAAAATGTGCATATATATGTATAAATTCATGCAAACATACATACATACATATATATATATGTATATATATATATATATATATGTGTGTGTATATATATATATATATATATATATATAAATATAAAGTGTGTATTGCAATATAAACTTTTCTTACAAAACTATTACAAGAAAAAGTACTTTGTGAAATGCCTCAATCTTCCAGGAAACCTTAAAACTAATAAAAATATTAAATCTTAATACACGTACACATAATTTAGATTACAAAAAAAGAAAAAAAAAATCTTAAAACAAGCTCTAAAAACAGAATACTTTTATGATGAGTTTTCCGAGCTGGAATTTCGAAGAACTGCAGATTTTAAAAGAAAAAAAAAAACTTTATTTCAAGAGATATTGGAGTACAAAGAACTTCTCAAGAAGAGGGGGAGAATTTCTCAAAGCTAATATTACAATTAACTCTTATGAAAAATAGACAAATTAGAAATGAAAACAGAAAGATAAATAAAATAGAACATCGTGAAATCTTACATTTTGGAAGAATTCGATTTTGTAAGGTGGAGGGTTGGCGTCTACGATACACTCGAGGAAGAGGTCGCTGCCTTCTGTCAGCAGTTCTAAACGTCTTGGCCAGCCAAGGTTGACTCGTACATGAGGGCGATCTGGAATTAGATGTATAGGAAATACACACACATACACATACATACATACACACACACGCATATATGTTATTCGTTACTATCCCACTGCGGAACGAACGCCTTAGAGATGTCCTCCCATTAAGAATAACAGAATGGTTCCCTCGAGATTACGAAAGAAGCTGGGGGGAAGGAAGAGAAGACGATGGATTGGTGAACTAAGAAAGTTTGTTGGTGTGGATTGGCATAGTAAGACCCTTTGCGTCAATAGGCATTGGAGGAGATGATGATGATGATATATATATATATATATATATATATTATATGTTCTCAGGTCAGTTCCATTTGTATACATGATTGTCACTTCCATGTACCCCCGTCATCTGATTTTGCTTCATCGAGTAGTCCTCTTAAAGTCTCCCCATCTCTTTTCTTCTTCTTCTTCTTCTTCTTCTTCTTATTCGTGACATACCTTTCCAACATGGCGCCCTTCCTTTAGCACGTGTCCAACTCATGTCATCTTCCCCTTCAACTTCTTCGTTATTCTTAGTGTGTCGAGACATCCATTTCATCATTCTCATCTATGTCTTGTTCTTTTTATTCTTTTCTTCCATCTTTGTCATACTCATTGTTGCTGTACAATAGAGCGTAATAGCTGGTCTTACCTTCGCTGTGAGGAATTTTCCTTTTAGTCCTGAAGAGTCTCTTGTCACAAAAGACTCCAGATGATATTTTCCAGATGGTTTTTTAGAGTTTTTCCAGCTTTCGTCTAACCTTATGTTTTTCCTTTATAGTAAATATATATAGGATGTCTTTATTATGGTGGCTTATTAGAAGCGTCCCTATCTCACGCTCTGGGGCCAGGGGTTCGAGTCACACTGAAGCTCAATAGTTTCTTGTAGTCTCTACAACCTCAAAATCTTCGAGTGGAGTCTATATCTCTACCCATTGAGTCATCAGCAGCCATCGACTGGATCTCCTTGGTCCTAGCTTGGATGGAGAGGGGGCTTAGACGCTGATTTTATGTATATATGGTCAGTCTCTAGGGCATCGTCCTGCTTGCTAGGGCAATATTACTGTCCCTGGCCTCTGCCATTCATGAGCTACCTTTAAACCTTATTCTTCTATCCTCAATAGTACAACAGTACTCCGGAACCTCTGGCCTCTAGGCTATGAGATACAGCTTTGGAAATATCGGAATGAAGAGCAAAATACATTTGTTTTCATCCAAATAACAGATGCAAATAACTTGGAAACTGATTCTCACGAGAATTACATATTTATATATAATTTTCACGTGGAAAAATAGAATGCGTCAGTTTCTGAATGTCAACTAGTTTTGATAAACCAAATATATATATATATATATATATATATATATATTTTATAAAAGAATGTTTGGTTTAACTGATTAGCATGGGATGATCCTGTGTTATGCAGTGGGTCGGTCAGAGATTGGAGAGTAGAGAGAGAGAGAGAGAGAGAGAGAGAGAGAGAGAGAGAGAGTTTTATATATCTATCTATCTCTCTATCTATCTATATATATATATATATATATATATATCCAAATAAGCCATATAAATTTTTTATACATTAATGTCTGGATTCTCTTAACGACCTCGGGATCAGAGCCCCAGGCGAAATCACACAAAGACAAGAGCTTGGCTCCGGCCGGGAATCGAACCCTGGTCGGCAAGCTTGTATAGACAGTGAGCTCCAGCCGGGAATCGAACCCTGGTCGGCAAGCTTGTATAGACAGTGGCTTAGTCACTGTCTATACAAGCTTGCCGACCAGGGTTCGATTCCCGGCCGGAGCCAAGCTCTTGTCTTTGTGTGATTTCGCCTGGGGCTCTGATCCCGAGGTCGTTAAGACAATCCAGACATTAATGTATCAAAAATATATATGGCTTATTTGAATAAGAAAAACACGTAAAAATGTGCAAAATTTATCATATATATATATATATATTATATATATATATATATATTATATATATATATATATATATATATATATATATATATATATATATATATATATATATATATATATATATATATATATGTATACATACAATTTTGCCTGTATATATGCAGATATATATATATATATATATATATATCTATATCTATCTATATATATACAGTATATATATATATATGAATGGATATTTGTATGTATATGTATATATACGTATAATTATATATGCATGTGTGTTCATATATATACACACACACACATATATATAATATATATATATATATGTGTGTGTGTGTGTGTGTGTGTGTGTGTTTGTTTATATATACACGATTTCATCCTACAAAATTACAAAATAACATTCAGCTCAGTCGAATTTTCACTCTGAACTTGCAATGTTCTAACCAATAAGTGACTTAACCCACGGCAGATGAAATGTTCATTTGAAAAAAAATATCGTCATAGTGGAATGGACAAAAAACTACATATATTTTTACCAAGCGAAAATGATCTAAAACAAACATGTAACTTCTCTAGAGATCCAGCATGTAAACGATTTGCATTTTTTATTTGAATGAAAAATATTTTTTGGTCATCATTTATATAGTGCCATAATTGTATTTTATGGAATCAGTGAAAATGGTTAGTTTTGATGTGCTATTAGTTTCAGATTTGGAAATAAATCTTTCGAATTTTCATAAGCGTTTTTAGTAATGAATTCTTTCAAATATTTGCAATTCGTATTTTTCAGGTTAGGTAAACGTACTTATTTAATCTCATTTTCATAATAATAGCGTCTCTTCTTCATTTTAAAAATTCCAAAATCACCAAGTTCCAGTAACGAATTTCTTTACTCACAATCTAAATATTTTCTTATTGGTTGTTTTAGATTATGTAGACGTAATTTTTAATCAATTTTATTTTCATAATAGAACCACCTTATTACCTCCGTTTATATATTTATTCATTTATATATTTATTTGATTTATTTATTTATTTGTCTGTGTGTCTATGGACAGGAATACGTCATAACTTCTCAACGGATTTTGACGAACTTTTCATCACCGATTGATCTCAGGTCATGGACGACCCCATATCAGTTTGGAGATGATCCTGTACCGGATCCGGATTTACTTTTTTCACAATTTTAAAGATTACGTCAAAACAAATTGACACATTGGATTATTACCAAATTTTAACAATGGATAGAAATTAAGCCTCGGAAGAAACATAAAGATTTTGGAGGCGATACGGATCGAGATCACGATTCTAGATCAACATTGCACTTTTTCACCATCTGCTGTACCATCATCAAATGAAAACTGGGATGCAATATCCGTAGACTTTAGTTAAAAGCTGGCTATATTCATTGGTGGAGGTCTGAAATCTCTTATATTCATCTCTTTTCTTCCTAAAATCGCCAAGTTTAAGTGACGAATTCTTTGAATTCTTTTAATCGAAATATTTCCTATTCGTATATTTAGATTGTATCTAGACATACTATATTATATATATATATATATATATATATATATATATATTATCAATCCAAAATTTTTAAAATCGTCAAGTTTTGGTGACGAGTTCTTTTAAATGTCTAAAGGTTTAAAGGTCGTTCACAAATGGCAGAGGCAAGGGACAGTGGCATTGTTCTATCAAGCACGACAATATCCTAGAGACTAACCATATATACCATATGATCACCGCCCAAGCCCCCTCTCCATCCAAGCTTGGACCAAAGGAGGGCCAGGGAATGGCTGCTGATGACTCAGCAGATAGACCTAAAGTCTCCCCCAAACCCCCCATCCTTAGCTCACATGTATTTTACCAATGTTTTTTATTGTTTGTATCAATGTATGTTTTTAACTTTACAGAACCTGATGATGGACAAATTGTCCGAAACGTTGAAATAAAGGTGATTGGATGAAGATGATGTTTCGATTTGTGCTTGCACTACAATTCCTCATTAAATTATTATTATTATTATTATTATTATTATTATTATTAACTAATGTGTTTTTATAGTTCATATATGAAATATCTGTTAGAATGTTGTTAGTGTTTTTAGTATATTTTATTTTGATTGTTCATTATTTCTCATATCGTTTATTTATTTCCTTATTCCTTTCCTCCGCGGGCTATTTTTCCCTGTTGAAGCCCTTAGGCTTATAGCATTTTGTTTTTCCAACTAGGGTTGTAGCTTACCTAGTAATAATAATAATAATAATAATAATGATACAAGCTAGGCTATAACCCTAGTTGGAAAACCAAGATGCTATAAGCCCAAGGGCTCCAACAGGGAGAAATATCCCAGTGAGGAAAGGAAACAAGGAAATGATTAAACTCGAAGAAAAGAATAAACAATCAAAATAAAATATATCAAGAACTGTAACAACATTGAATTAGACCCATGAAATACGAAACGTTAATAATGATTAATATCCATTTATCGTTAATTACTCATTAATTGTACATTGTATATTCGTGGTGTCTGGGTGAAATCATATTTCGTGGACAACGTCACTTGAGCCTTGAAAAGTGATGAATTAACAAACCTAATTATGTAGGCTTATGTGCTCTTATGTATTATGATTACTCATTTGGTTGTTCAGTATTCCTTATAAGGTAATTACTTTTTGAGATGCAAAGCGTGTTGATTATCACTAACTTTTTTCTGGTTAACAAATTTGAAATGGTTCCTATACACAAAAACTTCTGTACTTTGAAAAAAATATTTTAGTTATAATAGAATAATTTAGATTCTTAAAAGGCTTCTAAACTTACATTAAACCCCCTAAAAGTATGAAAGTTTGCTTTTAGAAATTATGACTTTAAAACCTTCTTACTTCATTTCTTCACCTCAGAAGATGCTTCCGGACTAGTAATCAGTAGGCTGGGAGTCATCCACGGACATAGCATACGTGAGTTAAGATTTACATCCCTTATATACAGATACCCTTCCCCTTTCCTAACTACTACACGGCAGTTTGTGTAATTTATGGGAGATTGTGCTATCTTAGTGGTTGACGTTCAGCGTTGCAGGATATAATTTTAATATATATATATATATATATATATATATATATATATATATATATATATATATATATATATATATATATATATATACAGTATATATTATATGTTATATATACATATATATATATATATATATATATATATATATATATATATATACAGAGAGAGAGAGAGAGAGAGAGAGAGAGAGAGAGAGAGAGAGAGAGAGAGGAGAGAGAGAGAGAGAGACTTGATTTTATATAACATAAGGGAGATTATTGTGATAAAATAATAATGTTAGCCTCATAAACGCGTTATTACTATTGTTTATTACCGTTCCTCCCAAGCATAGTGAGACTAATATTGTTTTATAGATCTCGTGAAATTAGGGCTCTCTTGATGGACCTTGATGCTTATAGAGGTGTTGACCCAATGGGTATTTTTCCTTTGTTTTTGCTTTTTTTATAAAGACTGCAGAATTCCTAGCTCCAAAGCTATCTGTTATTTTGCACAATTTAGCAAGAAGAGGAGATTTTAGCACTCGGAGAATTGATAATGTTACTCCATTATGTAAATGTGTTTTGGTAGTTCGAGTCCAAGGGATTACCGTCCAATTTCCATAACACACAAGTTATCTAAAGTTTTTAAAGTCTTTTGACTAAACATTTAAATAGGTTTGCTAAAGGTAATCATCTGTTCCCTAGTTTGCAATTTTGCTTTCGTAAAGACCTTGGAGCATATGATGCCCTTCTTACAATTTCCAATGCTCTACAGAAATCCCTTGATTGTGGTCAGGAAGTTCGTGTGATTGGCCTTGATGTTATTGCTGCCATTGACGTGCTAATCAAAAGGCCCTAGTTTTCAAACTCCAACATTTGGGAGTGGGTCGGTCATTTCTTAGCAACATTATAGAATTTTTAAGCAATAGATCGCAAACAGTTGTTGTTGATGAGCACCACAGTGAGTATAGGAGTGTGCTATCTGGTATCCTCAGGGTAGTGTTCTTGGCCCATTACTTTTCATACTATATACACATGGAATGTGGTTTGGCCTAGAAAACAAGCTTGTTGCATAGGCAGATGATGCTACTCTCTTTGCATCAATTCCATCGCCTGAATGTAGATATGGGGTTGATGAATCCCTTAGTAGAGATCTAGCTAAAAACTAGTGCATGGTGCAAATTATGGGGTATGAAGTTGAATCCTAATAAAATTCAAAATATGATTATAAGTAGGTCAAGAACAATTGCTCCTTAACATCGGGATCTCAGCATTGATAATGTTTCTTTACCTATGGACGACTTTTAAAATTTTAGGTGTAATTCTCGACAGCAAATTTTTTTTTGAGAAACCCGTTAGGTCTGTGTCTTCTTCAATTGCACAAACATTGGTTTTTTGGGAAAGTCATGTAAGATTTTCAGTGATCAATCTATTCTGAAAAAGTGTTTTAATTTTTTCATTTTAACTCGTTTCGAGTATTGTTCTGTCTGGTGTTTAGCTGCGGAATCTTGGTTTATTGAATTTCTCATTCCTGATATAGATGTTAATCTCTGGCACCGTCGTCCAATTAGTTCGTTATGCATGTTGCATAAGATTTTTCATAATTCTGAAAATCCTTTACATTCAGATCTTCCCGGAAAGTACCATCATGTTTGTAATACTAGGCATGCAGTTAATTCTAATAGCCAGGCCACTATCATGAGGCTCAATACTACGCGGTATTCTAGAAGTTTTGTTCCAGCTGTGACCAACCCAAGTTGGGGAATGATCTTCCTAATCGGTTAGTTGAATCAGTAGAACTTCAAAATTTTAAACTTGCAGCAAATGTTTTTGTGCTGAAAAGGCTAAGATAAATATTTTTATAATTTATGTATGAATTATTTGTGTTAATGTTATTGCTATTTTTAGAATATTTTTATTTTGATTGTTTATTACTTTTCTTATAGTTTATTTATTCCTTTGCTTCATTATCATGCTTTTCCACCTAGGGTTATAGCTTAGCTTGTAATAATAATAATGATTATGGTAAGGTCGTTGATTTTTCAATTGTAAATACGTTTGTGAAATATGCATTCTGCAGTTCGGCTTTATCTTAATAATTTGTTATAAGATTACCCTCCGAGTCTCTTAATGAGAGAGAGAGAGAGAGAGAGAGAGAGAGAGAGAGAGAGAGAGGAGAGAGAGAGAGAGGAGAGAGAGAGAGAGAGAGAGAGAGAGAGGAGTGTGTGTGTTTTTAAGAGAGAAACGAGTGTGTCCGTGTTTTAGAGAGAGAGAGAGAGAGAGAGAGAGAGAGAGAGAGAGAGAGAGGAGAGAGAGAGAGAGAGAGAGAGAGAGAGAGAGAGAGAGAGAACAAAATGAGTGTGGTTTTAGAGAGAAAAAAACGTGTGTGCATGTTTTTTATAGAGAGAGAGAGAGAGAGAGAGAGAGAGATGAGAGAGAGAGAGAGAGAGAGAGAGAGAGAGAGATCTTCCCCAGGATTAGACATATTGTCCCGTATGGAATATGTAATTCCATCCTCTCAAAGGCTTCGTTTCCCAATCTACCAAATGACTTCAGCAATGTTGAAAGATTTAGACAATTCTTCCGCTACGATGTTTCTCAGGGGAAGCGAATTATTGAGACCTGTGGAAATTAAAGTAGGGTACTTTGATCAAATTACTAATTCTGAATGGTTTTACGTGGCTACAATAAGCCTTCCCCCCCTCTCTCTCTCTCTCTCTCTTTATCTCTCTCTCTCTCTCTCTCTCTCTCTCTTAAATACATGATGGGGATTTTGTCAACCGATCTATTTGATAGACAGGTTGCAATGTAAAGTTAATTAAGATTCTCTCTCTCTCTCTCTC
>NC_090753.1:58223436-58228436 GCF_036898095.1 Palaemon carinicauda
GGCAAATGGCATTTGTATGCCCCCCCCCCCCATCATAAGAACGACTATAGGAGATGGAGAAGTAACCCCTTGATTAAGAGAATGGGGAAAGACAGTATAAATAACTGTTATGATTACGAGCACGTACGATTATCATGTATTCCTGGAAAGATTTGTCATGGTAATTTGAATGTAAAATGCTTGGTTAGAATGAGAATAGGGAATTGAAGATTTATGATATAGGTGCGTAGGAATGATAAAAACATAGCCAAACAAGAGGGGCACTCAGTAGAGCACTGACCTCCACCGCGGAAGTTTATTTCTCGACCTTTAGCTCACCGGTGACCTTTGACCTTGAACTTCCAAAATTTAATAATTTCCAGCTTTTTACGTAACAGTTAATCCATTTATGTTTCATTACTCTACGATTAAAATTGCGCCCAGGAAGCTGCTCACAAACACACGCACAAACAGGGTGTAAAACATAACCTCCTTCCAACTTCGTTTGCAGAGGTGAAAAGTACTGACAGCAATAGAAATTAATCTTTTCCCCTACATCTCACAATAGGGAAATTTGATATATGGAAATCTAATTTCCTTACGTACGAATTACGGAAAACGTGACCTTTGACCTACGCTTCAACCCACGTTACAGAATTTAAACATACTAACCCGTTTTATTTATTCTATTGGGAAATACATTTCGTTCTGTGCTATAGAATTCTGGTTAATTATCATAATCAACCTCTATTCGGTCGCTGACAAGAAAGTTTAACATATTTCTCTTTTTGTGGTTGATTTGATAATTACAGAATAGGTGGGTGATATTCTTGCACTATTCATCATTGTGGCTTAATTAACGTGAAATTGCATTTCGATCTCTATTGCATTAATGACTATTTTTTCATATAAATTTCATCAAGGGTAATGGATTACTGAGTGGCTGCTTAACATGATTTTAACATTAACATAATGAAAATATTTCAATAAAGTGGTTGCTGGAAATTTATATTTTTACCATATTATTATTATTATTATTATTATTATTATCATTATTATTGTTGTTGTTGTTGTTGTTGTTACTCCTACTTGCTAAGCTACAACCCTTGTTGGGAAGGCAGGACTCTATAAGCCCAGGGGCTCCAACAGGGAAAATAGCCCAGTGAGGAAAGAAAACAAGGAAATAAAAAAAGTAATTAACATTTAAATAGAATATTTTAAGAACAGTGACAACACTAAAATAAATATTTCATATATAAACGATAAAAACCGTAACAAAATAAGAGGAAGAGAAATAAGATAGAATACTGTGCCCAAGTGTACCCTCAAGCAAGAGAACTCTAACCCAAGACAGTGGAATACCATGGTACAGAGGCTATGACACTACCCAAGACTCAGGAACAATGGTTTGATTGCAGAGTGTCCTTCTCCTAGAAGAGCTGCTTACCATAGCTCAAGAGTCTCTTCTACCCTTACGACATATCCAGATAGTTAGGGGTCTCGGGTAGGTGTTTTTTGAGATGAGGTTGATGATCCTATACCCTTCTTCATCATGGCTACTACCCACTACAGTCATGTAACTACCAGGTACATAACTCACTGCTCATCTCAATAGAGGCACATTTTGTTTTAATGGTCTGCGCCCAATCCCTCCAGCCTTGGTCAGGAATCGAACCAGCCTCATCTTTCTGATAGTTTGTATCTGGATGTTCGTGCTTTTCCAACCAAGTTATATGGTATTCCATTTGGGTTGTTGATTACACCAACCTTTGTCAGGATTCTAGCTAACCTCATACTGGAATTAGTTTATTTTTTCACGTGTTCATGCTTTTTCAACCTAGTTATGTGGGATTTCATTAGGTTGTTAATTACACCAAAGACTCGTGAAATTAGCTCATGTTCATATTTAAGGGTTCATTAATTATTGGAAAATGACGAATTAATTATTAGTAACATCGGGCCATGTTACAGCACTCGTAGGAATGAAATTATAAATGTATATTGCATTTTCATAAATATACTTTGACCCAATTTTATTACATTAATTTTAATGTAAGTGTAAGATTGTTTGAATGGCAAGGTAAACACGACTGTAATACAGTATGTAATTTTGAAATGTTCTTTCTGTAGTATGTAATTTTCTAAATGTACTTTCTGAAATATGTAATTTGGAAATGTTCTTCAAGATCTGTTTTCCCAACAAAATTTACATTCGTTAAATTCGATTGAATTTGTGTATAAATAATTCAGATTAATTGCTTTTGTTGTAATAGTAAAAATGTTTCATTAGAAAAAATTTACTTCATAATTGGTTCAATCTCTTTAAGATATTTTTTTTCCAATAGAAACTTTTCCGCTCGTTAAATTAAAATAGATTTGTACATTAAACAACTCAAAGTAATTGCATTTGTTGTAATTATAAAGCAATTTTGTATTGGAAATAGTAATAGCTTCCGTTGAATTGAAATAAATCCATTGCTTTTAAACTGCCTTGACCTGGGAAATTGAGAAAGGTTTCGTTTTAACTTTTGTGAATCTAAATTTGATACCGCCTCTGGACCATCAATTTTGTCTTGACCCAAAATTTATTTCTATTCAAGTTGTGAATATGGGGAAATGTACCAAATTAAACCTCAACTGCATTGTTTAACAAACGCTTCCTCGATTAAGCCTGCATTTTTTTTAGTTTATTTCCTTGCTTCCCTTCCTCACTGGGATATTTTTTTTCCTGTTGAAGCTCTTGGGATTATAGCATCGTGCTTTTCCAACTAGGGTTATAGTTTGGGGTTTTAATAACAATAATAAAAGTATTATTATTAGTGTTATTAGCATTAGAATTATTATTATTATTATTATTATTATTATTATTATTATTATTATTATTATTATTATTATTATTATTCCCTCGAAGCATGTAGACTCGGCATCCTTGAAGACCTTTATCGACGGCTTGACAACAGTCCAATACGATATCCATGTCCTGAGGGTTTCCGGAGGCTGCGTTCGCCTCAGCCCGAAGGATGTGCAGAAGAGCGGTTTGTTCTTTGTTGTCCGAATCTATTGCCAAGGCATCTGTAAAAATGGCCATGGCCTCATCGAACCTTTTATTTTTATGAGCCAATAACCCATCCTTTAATAACTTTCCCCCGCTGATCTTCCTTCTTATTTTCCGTTTCCTTCTTACACTCGTTCTTAATTTCTTCATTCTTCTGCTGTTCGTTCCCCATAAAGTCTCTCTTGACGGACCTCCTTTTCCCTTTTCTTGATCAGAAGTCTTCTCAGCCTTCATGTTTTCTTTCGCCTGTTTCTCGGCCTTCATGTTTTCTTTCGCCTGTTTCTCGGCCTTCATGTTTTCTTTCGCCTGTTTCTCGGCCTTCATGTTTCCTTTCGCCTGTTTCTCGGCCTTCAGTTTGTTTACTTCGTTCCTCAATTGTTCCTTTTGTGCTTGAGTTGCCTCATTTTCAGTTTAAGAATCTCAAGTAACCTTTCCTGTTTCTTCATCTCAAGATCTTTCTTGGCGCATTCTTTAAGAGATTTTGGTAATCCGACGCCATCTTTGCATTCAGCTTTTCTTGCTCCTCTTTCTCTGCATTCAATTCATCTACCTTATTTTTCCATATAATTATATGATCCTTTTGGAATTTCTTCGGTCCCTTATGCCCATTTCAAGAATTTCCATTAACCTTTCCTGTCGTTTCAACTGATCATCTTTTTTGGCGCACTCTTTCTTCATATTGTCATATTCTGACTCCAATTTTTCTTTTTCTGCCTTTAGTTCTTCTTCTTCTTCTTCATTTCTCAATTTATTTACTGGATCCTTTCGCAAATTTTTCAGTCCATTATTTTCTGTTTTAAGATTTTCTGTAACTTCTTCAGTTCTTTCATTTGAAGATCTTTGTCATTGTACGCCTTTTCGAGATTTTGATAATCAGACGCCATTTTAGCTTTCAGCCTTTGTTGCTCGTCTTTTTCTCTCTTCAATTCAACCACTTCATTTACCAATTGTTTTAGTTGTTCAGTTTTCTGATTCTGAACTTTCTTCAGGGCTTCATTTTCAGTTTTTAGAATTTCAAGTAACTTTTCTTTTTCGATGCAGTCGTTTTACAATTCACTTTTTTCATTTTTTACTTTATTGATTATTTCCTTTTCAGATTTTAGATTTTTCAGCAACTTTTCCTGTTCCTTCATCTTGAGATCTTTTTGGACGCAATCATTTTCTAGTTGTTTTATTTTTTCATTCAATGTCTTCTTAATATCTTCCTTTTCTTTTCTAATAGTTTCCAGTTCCTTCTCCTGTTCCTTCATCTTGAGGTCTTTTTGGACGCAATCATTTTCTAGTTGTTTTATATTTTCATTCAATGTCTTCTGAATATCTTCCTTTTCTTTTTAATAATTTCCAGTTCCTTCTCCTGTTCCTTCATCTTGAGGTCTTTTTGGACGCAATCATTTTCTAGTTGTTTTATATTTTCATTCAATGTCTTCTGAATATCTTCCTTTTCTTTTCTAATAGTTTCCAGTTCCTTCTCCTGTTCCTTCATCTTGAGGTCTTTTTGGACGCAATAATTTTCTAGTTGTTTTAGTTCTTCATTCAATGTCTTCTTAATATCTTCCTTTTCTTTTCTAATAGTTTCCAGTTCCTTCTCCTGTTCCTTCATCTTGAGGTCTTTTTGGACGCAATCATTTTCTAGTTGTTTTATATTTTCATTCAATGTCTTCTGAATATCTTCCTTTTCTTTTCTAATAGTTTCCAGTTCCTTCTCCTGTTCCTTCATCTTGAGGTCTTTTTGGACGCAATAATTTTCTAGTTGTTTTAGTTCTTCATTCAATGTCTTCTTAATATCTTCCTTTTCTTTTCTAATAGTTTCCAGTTCCTTCTCCTGTTCCTTCATCTTGAGGTCTTTTTGGACGCAATCATTTTCTAGTTGTTTTATATTTTCATTCAATGTCTTCTGAATATCTTCCTTTTCTTTTCTAATAGTTTCCAGTTCCTTCTCCTGTTCCTTCATCTTGAGGTCTTTTTG
>NC_090753.1:58235936-58238436 GCF_036898095.1 Palaemon carinicauda
TGTTTTTGAATATTGAGAGAGAGAGAGAGAGAGAGAGAGAGAGAGAGAGAGAGAGAGAGAGAGATCGGTTATAAACCCAGGGGCTCCAACAGGGATTATAGCACAGTGAGGAAAGGAAATAAGGAAACATGAAATATTATAAGAGTAGCGACATCAAAATAAATATCTCCTATATAAACTATGAAAACTTTAACAAAACAAGAGGTAGAGAAATGAGATAGAAGAGTATGCACGAATGTACCCTCAAGCAAGAGAACTCTAACCCAAATCAGTGGAAGACCATGGTTCACAGGCTATGGCACTACCCAAGACCAGAGAACAATGGTTGGATTTTGGAGTGTCCTTTTCCTATAAGAGCTGCTTACCATAACTAAAGTCTCTTCTACGCTTGCCAAGAGAAAAGTAGCCACTGAACAGTTACAGTACAGTAGTTAACCCCTTGGGTGAAGAATACTTGTTTGGTAATCTCAGTGTTGTTAGGTTTGTGAGGAGAGTAAAGAATATGTAAGAATATGCTAGACTACTCGGTGTAAATGTAGGCAAAGGGAAAATGAACAGTAACCAGAGAGAAGGATCCAACGTAGTACTGTCTGGCCAGTCAAAGGACCCCATAACTCTCTAGCGGTAGTATTTCAACGTTCGGCTGGTGGCCTGGCCAACCTTCTACATATATATATATATACTGTATATGTATGTATATATATATTTAGTATATATGTATATATTTATATATATATATATATATATATATTATATGTATATTTATATATATATATGTATGTATATTTATATATATATATATATGTGTGTGTGTGTGTGTGTTTGTGTGTGTGTTTCTCCCTGTCTCATTGTATCTGTTACTAATGTCGGAATAACATCCAATTATATAATAAACCGATTATATCAAATGAAGTGGCAATAATATACCTTTCAACGTCCTGTTTTGGGATCAAATGCTAGAGACCGAAAGAGATTGATTGATTGATTTAAGGTTTTCAGGCATCCAACTGAGAGAGAGAGAGAGAGAGAGAGAGAGAGAGAGAGAGAGAGAGAGAGAGAGAGAGAGAGAAATTATTATTTATAGCCACCAGGTATTTTCACTCCTATAAGAAATGACTTCATAAATCAGTTGGAAATTGAGTGGCAATTCTGGTATGTCATTAAACATGAAATGCTTGTATTCCTCATTTTAAAGTTTTATAAGAGTTAACTCTACTCGTGAATAACCCTGTTTTTTTAAAATACTTTGAAGAATTAAAGCAGTTCTGTAATGGCTTCGAATTCAATACATATTCACAAGAATCCATAGAATAATATCAGAGAATAATATTTATAACCTTAGACCGTGATCTAGTTTGATTCACCAGCTCTGTCCGAGCAGCGAGGCGCTCAGCCAATCAGAGGCCACAGAGATTATGACGTCACAGTCTTCCAGTAACATCGGCCTGTGTAAACAAACTTTTCGTCAATCGCTCTTCAAAGACTCATAAGTTTTTTGTAGTTTTGTGTTGTGTGTCCGGTTGTTTCGTGTTAATTTGTTTGTGCAAAAAGTCTTTAAGTCTACACAGAAGCCTGAATCAAGAGGAACAACGCTATCCCTTCTAAGGTAAAGTTTAGTGCTCTAAATGGTTGACTATGTTAGAAGTGTAGGCTACGATGCCGGAAGTGACGATCTATATTAATACCTCCCTAGTACCCTATTGACATTGAGGTTGGTGACAGCGAGTAGATTAAAAGATTCTTCAACTAATGTAGCAAGGTGTGATAATTCAGGGTTAACCATGAATTGATGAACCAAGGAGAAACGTCAAAAACCAACCGTTACAGGGAGCCTTTGTCAACGGACTTAAGTCCTGTAGTGAGCCAATCCAGGGAGTTAATAGTCAAGGAAAGAGGAAAAACAAAGCTCGAAAAAGCAAGAGTTGTTATAAAGGAATCATAGCCAAACCAAAGAGGTAAGAAATACAACGAAGAGCGAAGAAAGTGAAGGAAGTATGAATATTTATCAGTCAAAAATGCTTAATTTAAGACTAAACTCCGTCAATCAACTCCTGTATTTGTTTCAACAGTTGATAAATCCAGTACTTATGTTCTTGGATTAGTCCCCGATGAGGTTTCCAGTTGTCCCCGTCAGTGGCCAGAGAAAGTTGTACAAAAGCTAATGATTTGGCTTTGGGATTTATATCATACTATCTCCCATGGAACAAGAGTAATTGAGGAACTGAGCAGAGAAACAGCGGATTCTCCAGTGTATTGGAGGAAGAAGAGACTTAGGAGGTGTTTGGAAACCAAAGCTGGACTTTCGGAGGCTGATTGGTGAGTACTAAACCTACCTTCCTAGGTTAGATAGTTACAATGATTGTTGATCGATGCTTAGATAGAATAGGGTACAATGTTTTAGCTGTTTTTCATTGTTTGTTGTGATTTTTATGTTTTGTGTTTTTACAAACATTTTGTAATTTACCCGTGTCTTAAGTATTGTAGGGCAATCGAAAACGAA
>NC_090753.1:58243436-58248436 GCF_036898095.1 Palaemon carinicauda
ATATATATATATATATATATATATATATATATATATATATATATATATATATGTATATATATATATATATATATATATATATATATATCTATATATATATTTATATATATATATATATATATATATGTATATATATACATATATATATATATATATATATATATATATGTGTATATATATATATATATATATATATATATATATATATATATATATATATATATATATATATTCATATTCCATCCACGCCCAGCTCTCCCCGTCTCTCAGGTAAAGGGGTGAGTGTGAGTAGTCACACCCTGTGAAAGAAGAGAGCGTGGCATGTGCCCATATGTACCTAAATATCTAGTCATCGGTTTTAACGGGTCACGTACAATAATAATAATAATATGAATAGCCAAATGTTGTCTTGGACACAGAAGGTCTCGGAAGGAGTCAGTCAGACGTTTGAAAATCTATCATAAAAGATACTGAATATATCATCCGAATCGTCAATTTAATATTGAAATATAGAGAGGAAAACGAAGGCGAAGAGAATAATTTATAGTTGATGTTAAACAAGAGAAATTGAAGGAAAAAATTGGGTATAATCTTTTAACGAATATTGACCGATGTCTGTCAATCACTCGATGACAGATGATGTTGAGTTCGATAATGGTGATTGACGTGTGGGCTTTCATGACAGCCGACTCTTCGTACCTCGCTAGACTGAGCGCTTAGTTTCATGTACAGTTGGAGGCAGGAATTTCTGACACACCTCGCTCTGAGGTATTGCACCTTGTCGCACCCTTACGTATTTAGCTCCGCCCACCATTTCCATTACTCGACGAGCAGTAGGGGTTACACCCTTACTTCACGGCGAGTGACCAAACAGATAGTGTAAAGAAGGTGTAAAGTTATCAAATTAACTTGAAGCCTAGGTAGGGGGAGAGGTGATGAATAATTGGAACGTGCCAATAAGAGTCAAACAAGTTTATAGACACAGCATATGCCCAGAATGATTCTGAGTTTCTCTGAGTCCTCCTTTGGAACACAAAACAGCCTTCCTTGGAATTTGATGGACTTAGACTTCTGGATTACTCTTTTGACTAAGAGCTCTCGGGCATATTCTTCCAGAGCAGTGGTTGAGTGTTGGAAGAATTGAGGAAATTGAGGTGAAGGATTGCTCCACCTCCAACCTAGTCCATTCTTATTTAGGCTGTGGGCCCAGAGATCGAAGGTCCAGTGATCCCTAAAAACCTGTAATCTCCCTCCTATTGGAAGTATCTACTTCTGCTGTTGTGGACCTGAGACCTTACCTCCTTGACCGCGTCCTCCCCTGGATCCCCTTCCTCTTGAAGGGCGTCTAGAAGAACCTCTGGCTGTTCCTCTGGCTCTCTAACGAAAGGAAGAAGTCTGCCTTTCGGAGGCTGGGTTAAGAACTGGCAACAGTGTCACCGTTTGTTGAGATACCAGCTGGTACGTGGTTGGAGGTTGTGCCACCGTCTGAAGCACCGCGGTCACAGGAAGTTGTTGTTGATGTTGCTGTCGGTAGGGTTTAGCTGGCCGAGAGGATGGCCTAGGCCTTTTGTCTACTACCTCTTTAACCACTCCATTGGGAAAGAGGTCTTTACCCCAAATACGAGAGGAGATCAGTTTCCTCAGTTCGTGCCACACCGCAACCGAGGCGAACACGAACTCTCTACAGACTCTCCTAGCTTTAATAAAGCTATAGAAATCCTTCGTAACTGTGGCCAGATGGGTTTTGGCCACAACCATGAACATGTCCTGGTTCTTGGGGTCACTTGCCATCGTTTCTAGTGTTGTTTGCAACGACATCGATGCTGCAAGTCTTTCCTTTGTCTCTTGTTCTCTACGCAAGAGAGCCTCCGACAGTTTTGGAAGCGCCTCACCGAACTGGCGTTCAGCAATATCAGCTTCTAGTTTCCCGACTGAGAAGGTAAGGTGTACGTCCTTCCAGTCTTCTTGGTCCAAGGGCAAGATCAGAGATAACAGCTTGCACTCCTCCAAGGAGGGGCATGGTTTCCCTGCCTCCACCGCATTTAAGGCAGCCTTATATCCCTTTTCCAAGAAGGGAAAGGCTCTGGTAGGAGAGGCCACAAAGGAGGGAAGCTTCTACTCAAGGCGGGCACCTTTGAGTTAGTGAAGCCCCTCTCTTTCATCGAGCTCGATAGTAACGTCTGAGCTTTACTATGGTAAAAAACTATGACCTCCGGCTCCGTCTCCTCCTTTAAGGCTGGCTCCTTCCTAAGACGGGCATAGCAGTCAGGATAAAAATCTTTGTTGGGCCAAAATTCCACTTCTTCTAGGGGAATTGCTCCCAACTTTTCTGAGATCACGATCTCCCCGGTTGTCATTGGCATGTGTTCGGCATACCTCCAAGGATTGGTATTTGAGCACAAGGGAAGATCCTTCACGGTGAGCCTCTTCTGGGGCCCACGTGATGCTGCAAGTCTACGTAACTCCAGTTTCATTGTAGCTTCCTTCTCATCATTCTTCCTTTGAATTTGTTGGATCATCTCAACAATGGAAGAAAGATTCCTTCCCAGTTCATCTGGGATAGCAGACGATGTAGAAGGAACCGGTTCTGGGTCCGGAACCTACGTAACCGACACTTCGTCGATTTCTTGCTCTTCTACTTGAGGAGTCTGAAACAGCTCCTCCTCCTGACCTTCTCCTAGAAGGCCCTTCTCAGTAGAATCCGACACGTCCGACATCCTATCGTCCACTTGGATGTCTTGAAGGGCGGCTGAGACTTCAGAATCTACCGGATTCAGGACAGTTGGTATCTCCACCTGAGGCTGGGGGATGATTGCATCAGCTGATGCTTTAGGGAAAAGGTAGGCCCTCATCTTCTCATTTGGAAGGTAGGGACCTGAGGTGTTTTTCTGAAAACGCCTCACCCAGGATTGTAACGTTTCCCTGGCAGCATCCCTTGACTCCGTTGACTTAGGGTCATCAAAAGCCTCGGTAATCAGGTTAGAACAAACTGTACAAACCTGAGCGTCCCAATAGTGGAGAACACTTCTGGAGGCTGTGCATGCTGCGTGCCTCCTGCAATAATGATGTCCACAGAAGTTCTTACTGCGGACATTACAGAACACACTCCCGCACTTCGGATGGTCCTCCTGTAAAGAGAAGAAAAATCCATGTGTATCAAGTGAAGGCTTTTCACTTATATTGAAACATTTAGCTTATATAGAAGAGCTATAAAAGAAAGAAGGAAAGACACATACTTGTATTTCCTGTTCAGTCAATTGCTGTAACCTCCCAAAATATTAAAACTAAGGTTAATTCTATTCTAGAATACCTTATGTAATTTCCTAAACGGAAATTTAATGTGTAGTTTTAATATACGGGATTGAAAGAATACAGAAAGAACTCACTTTCTATATAAAGTACGGTCTCAACAAAAGGCTGTACAAGATAACATTAAGTATGATGAACAACATTAGTGTTATCACAAACTCTGTACAGCAGTTTCTACTAATGCAGTGTGTACTACACTACGAATATAGCAACTACTGTACATCGCATGTTATTGTGCCGGCCAGCACGAGCCGGTACGTGCCGGCCACGTGCCGGCCGCCAACTACCCCTTTATAGATCAAAGATATACTATCTTTAACTAATAGGCGGCAGCCCACTGATTCGTGACTGTGTGCCGGCCGGCAATCATTGCCAGCCGACGGCTGAAAACACTAAAACCCGGCTGCCGGCCGCTAATCGTAGCGGCCAGCGAATTTGGGCTGTGATTCCACTGCCGGCCAGCAAAGGTAATAAAACCATGCCGCCGACAGTAGCCAAGAATTAGAGAACCTCTACCTTCCCGGCTATCGGCTGTCAAGCCGGCAGCCGGGATAGGGGTGCAACACAATAGTCAGAGAAAAAGTATGGATGTAAGGTTATAGGGCGGCATGCCATACGACCTTCCATCCAGAAAGAGTGAACTTATGGAAGGAGAGAATGTAACATTCAGGCTTCCAAAGAATCCATAGTCTGCCGGGCTCTACCGACGGACATGGAAGGGAGACCATGGGAGGTCTGGGGTTCACTCTGCAAAAAATAAAGGGTCTCTGCCGGCCGACACATAGTGCCGGCCGGCAGAGAGCTGAGCCTGTCCTTCATCCTAACCTATACTAGGTACGGAATTAGGACTACGGCTAAAAGAAAATAAAAGAAAGAGAAGTGGGGAAGGGATAAGGGTCCTATAGACTTCGTTCTAGCAGGAGACACACTCAGCCGTTAGGGAAACTCATCCTAACCAAGAGTTGTCTATTAGGGAGAAAGATTGGCAATACTTGCTAACCTCCTCCCAACTAGAACAAAGTTGGGTGAAGTTATTTCGCCGGGCAACGGAGAAAACTCATTCTCCAGCCCGAGAAAAACAACACAGGACAGTCTGCTAGGCCACTAGAGGAAGGAATCATCTCGTACAGAATCTTTCCAACATGGACTAGGGAAGCAAAGCTTCCTGTGTCCGCCCCTAACCTAGCAAAGGAGTCTCTTTCTCTATGCTAGGAAGAAGCAGACCACAGACTAGAAACTCTGATGTTCCGCCCTAACCCAAAAAACCAGTCACTCTGGTGATCAGGTCAGGACAGACATATCCTAGAATAGTTATACCTGAATTATTATACAGATAGAACCACTAGAATTAAGCCGAAGGCTTACAGAGGGAGAGAGGGATTGCACTTAGCCTCCGGAGTAGAAAGAGAACAATCGGGGATGTGCGAAAGTATACTACTATACCTAGAATACTAGACTAGGTAAGATGAGAATCGATTACCTAAATCACCGAAACTCTCTTGTATACAATCTTGGAAAAAACATTAAACAATATCTTACATGTATAAAATATTTGCCTATAGCTTCAATAAAATAACACTCTGAAAAACTTATAACATGCATGAAAGTACTAGTGCCAGACGTCTAGGCTACGAGCCTCGCGAAAGGCAGGATCGGTACCTCGACCAGTGTCGAATTCATCGAGCTAACAC
>NC_090753.1:58253436-58265936 GCF_036898095.1 Palaemon carinicauda
TAAATAGTCTCTTCTACCCCTACTAGGAGGAAAGTGGCCACTGAACAATTACAGTGCAGTAGTTAAACCCTTGAGTGAAAAAGAATTGCATGGTATTCTCAGTGTTGTTACGTGTATATATATATATATATATATATATATATATATATATATATATATATATATATATCAGTATGCGCATATATAGCCTATATGCATACAGTATATATATCTATTTTATCCACTAGTCTAATAATAAAGTTCCAGTTCATCTGTGTAGTTCAATTTAAGTACCAGATCAAATCTGTATATTAATTGAGAGTTCTTGCTTATCTATGTATAATACATGAATTCAGAAGGGTTCAATTTCATCCACATATATTTCAATTAAAAGTATTTAGGTTCGTCGTTGCTTTCTTATTATGGAGGTTCAAGTTTATCTATGAAATTGAATTAAGAAGGTTCATGTTCTTCTATATATTTCAGTTAAGAGTGCACACAGCTATGTAGACCCTCCAAGTTTATCTATCTATTTACAAATAAAAGTTTCAATTGTAAAAAGGTTTTAGGCAGGTGGCATTGAAGCTATTATCATTAATTTCCTGGTATTTTATCGAAACATTAAAACCGTATTTCAGGTAATTAATAGGTATTTGTACCAAAAATCGTTCAGTCTCAGTTTATTTTTTCTTAAATTGATTTAAAAAAAGATGAAAATTAAGGCCGATATTTTTATATGGTGAAATGTTTCATCTTTTTTAAAATAAACTTTTCTGAATCATCTCGTAATCACGAATTGAAATAAAGTTTCCTTAGAAAAATACCTATTTAACGAGCATATTGCCTCCATATTTTTCTATTAGGCTAAATTTTTCCTCTCCATCAACTGATGGAATTATTTATATCAGTAAAGCCTAAGGTCTAATGGAGACAGAATTGGGTGTTCGACCCGACTAATCATTTATATAGTTTAATGGCAAGACTTGTATGTCTATGTCTGTGTTTGTGTACATGCTGTCCGAGAGCTGACCAGAGGTAGTTTGTCCCTTTTTACTTTTCCTTGTAGCTTTGTTGTTCGGTCACAGTCACTTTGCTGCGACCAAAGCTATTTATGGTTATAGCTTGGAATGGCTATTGAGAATAGTTGCTTCAGAAGTTAGTTAATTCTCTCTCTCTCTCTCTCTCTCTCTCTCTCTCTCTCTCTCTCTCTCTCTCTCTCTCTCTCTCCATTTGGAGGTCCTTGTTTAGAGTAAGGTTGGTAATTGTTGGCTAGTTTTTTTTCTCCAACTCCATTCTATTAAAGTTCCATGTTGGTAATTGTTTTCTGCTCTGCTAGGTTTTTGCTTTGTTTAATTCGTTTATAATGAAAGGTTGTTGAGCGATTCAGGCATTTTATTTGTATCAAACAGAACTCTTTTTTTTTTCTTTAGAAAAACAAAAGAAAGAGAGGTTTGTTTTTTCCCGTCTCTTTAAGGGAAAACAGATATGTGTTATGCCCATGTTTTTAGGTACGATGTTGAGAGGATATACTTGTCCCTCTCTCTCTATTAAATGTTTGTCTGCTTATTATCTCTCTCTCTCTCTCTCTCTCTCTCTCTCTGGTGGTTTGTTTACTTATCCCTCTCTCTTTATGTATATTAGTCTCTCTCTCTCTCTCTCTCTCTCTCTCTCTCTCTCTCTCTCTCTCTCTCTCTCAAGTTCAGCAAAGCAACCTTCCTCCACCACCGAAGATCTTTCATTCTTGAATTAAAACTTCGCTTATTCAGGTTATAAAATAGAGTAAAAGTTAAAACTTTTCGAATTTCTTTCGTATGATCTTTTTATAGGATCCTTTTTTAAGATTGCAAATACGACCGCCGGGAAATGACAATTCATAATATATATATATATAAAAGTCTTCTGCTTAAATGTTCAGGTAAAAGGGAATTTAAGGAAACCTTCAGCAAAGATGAAACTTCGTTTTGGAGATAGACTAGAAAGGAAATTCCAAGAAACTTGGTTCATGTAGAGATTCACACATAGATACATAAGTTTGGTTTGAAAATGGCTCTGTTTAATATTACGAGAGAGAGAGAGAGAGAGAGAGAGAGAGAGAGAGAGAGAGAGAGAGAGAGAGAGAGAGAGAGAGAGAGAGAGAGAGAGAGCTTACCCCCATGCCATCACTCCACAACAAATAAACAAATAAATCTTGTCTTACTCACATGTAACATTCCTGATATAAAGGGCGAAGACTGGCGGCGTGAGATTATTGTTGGTGGCCTGACAGGTGAAGGGCGAATCCAGGTCCTCTCTGGATGCTGGGATCTCCAGCCAGTTGAAGCTGCCGCTCTGTCCCACGGTGCTGTTGGGGTCCACGGCGATTCCCCTCTACAGCGAGACCACACTGGGCGGTGGTTTACCTGCCTCAAAGGACCTTTCAGGTTATCTGGGATAACGAGTTATCCGTTTTCACCGATATCTATTCACATTTCATACTAAAGGTTGATTCACATTATCGGTCCGGTCGCCCTCCGTTCTCGCTCCAGTCACGGTCAGTCAAATATTGTTAAGTGATTTTAAATGGAAGCATTCACACTGGCGCTCCGGTCATGATATAAAAAAGCCAATATGTACAGTAACAGGCTAATGTTCACTCCGTAAATACATTTCCTAGTATCACTGAAAAATATTCCTATACAATTGTGCTTTTTCCTTATATTTATAATTTTGCCAAGACACTGATCGGACCGAGAGCGAACCCAAGGTGTGAACACCCCAGTACCTAGACCGAACCGAGAGCTAACCGAGACCGGAGCGTGACCAGACCGACAGTGTAAATCAACACTAACCCCATCCTTGTAATGTGGTATAAGAATAGGATTTGTAAAGCTGTGAATAATTGAGATAGGTTTTTTTTTCATTGTAAAACAAAGTTTTTTTAAATTTTCATTTTACTGAATGTTTTCTAATTAAGATTATAGGCCATTCCTTTTAGTGAGGCAGAAATGCACCGACTCGCATGGGTGCCCTTTTAGCTCGGAAAACTTTCCTAATAGCTGATTGGTCGAAAGTAATTTTGTCCGACCAATCAGCTATTAGGAAACTTTTCCAAGCTAAAAAGGCACCCTTGCGAGTCGGTGTAATTCTGCCCCACTAAAAAGAATTGACTGTAGTATGATTTCGTGGTTAGTTGAATAACATTAGTTCAGAATTAAGTACTGAACGTGAGCTGTTTCAGTGTCGCGGGTACGAAGCATATGTTTGTTCATGGATGTTATGGAGCATGAGCTAGTTTGAGATTGGGTACAGAGCATGTGCTTGTTCGGGGTTGGTACAGAGCATGTGGTTGTTCTAGATTGGCTGTGGAGCATTTGCTTGTTCACGGTTGAATATGGAGCAATACCTTGTTTGACATTGGGTACAGAGCATGTGGTTGTTCTGGATTAGGTATGAAGCATGTGCTTGTTTAGGGTTGGATGCGGAGCATATACTTGTTCGAGGATAGGTATGGACCATTTGTTTAATCAGGTTTTGGGTATGGAGTATATGCTTGTTCAGGGTTGGTTACGGAGCATGTGCTTGTTCAAGATTAGGTGCGGAGCATATGCTTGTTTGAGTATGTTTATGGACCATATGTTTGTTCAGGTTTTGGGTATGGAGCATATGCTTGTTCAGGGTTAGTTAAGGAGCATGTGCTTGTTGAGGGATGGGTGTGGAGCATATGCTTGTTTGAGGATGGGGTATGAACCATGTGTTTGTTCAGGTTTTGGGTATGGAGCATAAGCTTGTTCAGGGTTGGTTAGGGAGCAGGTGCTTGTTCAGGGTTTGCGTGAGGAGCATATGCTTGTTTGAGGATGGGTATGGACTATGTGTTTGTTCAGGTTTTGTGTATGGAGCATATACTTGTTTAGGGTTAGTTATGGAGCATGTGCTTGTTCAGGGATGGGTGCGGAGCATATGCTTATTCGAGGATGGGGTATGAACCATGTGTTTGTTCAGGTTTTGGGTATGGAGCATAAGCTTGTTCAGGGTTGGTTAGGGAGCAGGTGCTTGTTCAGGGTTTGCATGAGGTGCATATGCTTGTTTGAGGATGGGTATGGACCGTGTATTTGTTCAGGTTTTGGGTATGGAGCATATACTTGTTCAGGGTTAGTTATAGAGCATGTGCTTGTTCAGGGTTGGGTGTGGAGCATATGCTTGTTTGAGGATGTGTATAAACCATGTGTTTGTTCAAGTTTTGGGTATGGGGCATGTGTTTGTTCAGGGTTGGTTACGGATCATATGCTTGTTCGAGGTTGTATGCAGAGCATATGCTTGTTAAAGGATAGGTATGGAACGTGTGTTTGTTCAGGTTTTGGGTATGGAGCATATGCTTGTTCAGGGTTGGTTAAGGAGCATGTACTTGTTGAGGGATGGGTGCGGAGCATATTCTTATTCGAGGATGGGGTATGAATCATGTGTTTGTTCAGGTTTTGGGTATGGAGCATATGCTTGTTCAGGGCTGGTTATGGAGCAGGTGCTTGCTCAGGGTTGCGTGAGGAGCATATGCTTGTTCGAGGATGGGTATGGACCATGTGTTTGTTCAGGTTTTGGGTATGGAGCATATGCTTGTTAGGGTTGTTTACGGAACATGTGCTAGTTCAGGGTTAGGTACGGAGCATATGCTTGTTCGAGGATGGGTATGGATAATGGTCTTGTTCAGATTTTGGGTATAGAGCATGTGCTTGTTCAGGTTTGGGTGCGGAGCATATGCTTGTTCGAGGTTGGGTATGGATCATATGTTTGTTCAGGTTTTGTGTATGGAGCATGTGCTTGTTCAGGGTTGGGTACAGAGCATGTGCTTGTTCGGGGTTGGGCATAGAGCATGTGCTGGTGGGGGGTTGGGTATGGAGCATGTTTTTGTTCAGGGTTGGGTACAGAGCATGTGATTGTTCAGGGATGGTAAAGAGCATTTGTTTGTTCAGGGTTTGGTATTTAGTATGTGCTTGTTCTGGATTGATACAGAGTATGTGCTGTTCCAGGGTTGGGTGCGGAGCATCTTTTTGTTCATGGATGGTATGGAGCATGAGCTTGTTCGAGGTTGGGTAATGACCATCTGCGTGTTAAGGGTTGAGTATGGATCATGTGCTTGTTAGAGGTTGAGTACTGAGAATGTGTTTGTTCAGGGTTCAGTAAAGAGCATGTGTTTGTTCAGGGTTGGGTACGGAGCATGTGCAAATCGTATGACTGCTTTGTTATAGATATAGGAAAATGATTGCTTTTTACATTGTCCATTAAAGAATTTAGTTTCTAATATTGGTAGTCTGGTTGCTATTGATAACAGACTTACACATTCCAATACCCTTTTTAAATGTTATTAGTTTTTTAAGATTATTTTTTTTAGGAATTTCAATGCCTTAATGTTTAAATTATGCAAAAAAAAAATCATCTGTTTGTATGTGTAGACAGTATGTATATATGTAAAATATCACTAATTATCCCTGTTTGTGTAATGTGAGAGTTTATGTGTGGATGTCCGTATGTGACATTTGGATGTATGCATTGGACTTGTTTGTATGATTGTATGTGTGCGGATCTGTATGTATTACGCATTTGTGTGTGCTTATATTTAGGCCCTTTTGTGTGTGGATGTGTACACATGTTTATTTCTTACGCTTGTGTGTGCGCCTCTCTATGTGTGGATATTTACGCTTGTTTGTGTGTGCATCTACGTGCTCTTCTGTATGTAAATGTATACACTTGTGTATATGGCTGATCCATTTAATAATAACAAAAGCAAATTCCACCTTGAGGGTAACTCCTTTATGAGATATAATTCAACCCCCAACTGGGCAGAAATGGCAATAAAAACACACACACTCACTCATGGGTCGTAAAGATAATAAGATTATCTGGATTTTCTTTCCATTTAGGAAATTCTATGTTTCCAAGAAGGAAAAAAAAAAGAAAACAATATACGTTGTTGAGTAGAATTTTTTGTCTGAAAAAAACTAATGCTGTTGTTTATGTTACAGACCTTTCTTTTGTTATTTCTCTATTTTTTTTTTACTCCTGAAATTACGTATCGTTTTATTTTCTGTATTTATGTGTGGATTTTTGTTGTTGGCTAATTAGATTTCTATTGAAATATACCTACACTCATGAGTTATATGTATACCTTTAAATATACATGTATATATACACACATATATATGGGTATAAATATTTATGTGTATATATATATATATATATATATATATATATATATATATATATATATATATATATATATACATATATGTACTTGTAGCGTATTGCTTTTCCACCTAGGGTTGTGGCTTGGCAGGTAATAATAATAATAATAATAATAATAATAATAATAATAATAATAATAATAACAACAGTGAAATTGACAGGTAATGTTCTTGAAATATTTTACTTTAATTGTTCGTTACTTCTTATATCGTTTATTTATTTCCTTATTTCCTTTCCTCACTGGGCTATTTTTCCCTGTTGGAGCCATCGGGCTTATAGCATCTTGCTTTTCCAACTAGGGTTTTAGCTTAGCTAATAATAATATATATATATATATATATATATATATATATATATATATATATATATATATATATATATATATTTGTGTGTGTATGCATAATTATTAAATCTATATTATGTATATATATATATATATATATATATATATATATATATATATATATATATGTATATATATGTATGTATGTGTGTGTATATATATATATATATATATATATATATATATATATATATATATATATATATATATATAAAATGCCTCTGTCTGTTTATTCATATGCTCGTATAAATAAAAAAACATTCAATATAAATTTACATCTACAGCAAATATTTTAAGGAGAGCAGAACATACATAAGCTCACATTACGTTTAATCATCATCTATAACCACAAAATATCGATTAAAATGTCTGAAATAACATCTGCTTAATGTAAATTATGAAAATGCTTTGTTGGAATAAAGTTTCGAGATGATAAAATATAATATAAAAAGAAGAAATAAATCCAAATTGCGTAATGAAAATAAAATGGTAGATTAACTCAAAATGATCATGCTGAAGGTCGTTAAATAAGATTTATGCATAAAGTTTATCAAAAGGATTTTGATTCGCTGAAGAAATTTCAGTATCACATGAAAGAAATTGAATGAGCATAAAGAGACGGATCAAGATTATCCAAAATGAATTAATCAGAATATATATAAACTTTTTTTTTTGTTAATTAGCTATATTATTATTATTATTATTATTATTATTATTATTATTATTATTATTATTATTATTATTATTATTATCTATGCTACAAACCCAGGGCTCCAACAGGGATAAAGTAGCCCGGTGAGGAAAGGAAATAATGTAATGAATAATCGATAAAAGAAGTAATGAACAGTTAAAATAAAGTATTTTAAAAACATTAACAACATTAGAGTTAGAGTTCTCTTGCATGAGAGTACACTCGGGCAAACTATTCTATCTTATTTTTCTTCCTCTTGTTTTGTTAAAGTTTTTAGAGTTTATATAGAAAATATTTATCTTTAATGTTGTTACTACTAGAATATTTTATTTTGCAGTGTTTCCTTTCCTCACTGGGCTATTTTCCCTGTTGGAGCCCCTGGGATTTTAGCATCCCGCTTTTCCAACTAGGGTTGTAGCATAGCAAGTTATATTAATAATAATAATAATAATAATAATAATAATAATATAAACTATTAAAGGATTTATGTCAGCCTGTTATTAAGGTGCATGGGATTTAATGGGGGAATCCTACCATAGGAAGAATGATGCCAATTAGATAAGGCTATAGATCGATGTAAATTAGATTATATAATTTAGATATTAATTTGGCATCATTTAATTTGTTTTTTACATCTTAGTATTTGTACGACTCAAGTGAAGAAGGCAGCTCAAAATTATATAAAGTAAATAATCCCTTCATAAATAATTCATTAAAAGCATCAAAGAATCTAAAAACCTATTCTGGACTATATATATCAAATTTTGAAAAATCTTTTAGCACAGTTAATTAAAACCGAGTTTTCTACTTTTTATTTTTCTCATTTTGGATATTTTCTGTTAGATAAAATAATATTAAGCTAGACAAATTTTTTTTTTTTTTTTTTCTTTTTTAATATCTGTTGATTGATAAGAAGTTTCGTCTAAGGAGGCTATATTTTTAGCTGCTTTTATTTATGATTCTCTGTCTGTTAGTAGGATTACGTTAATGATCATGGCCAGATTTTCACTAAATTTTAACAACGGACCGATATCATTCTCTGGAAGCGCCCATTAAATTCTGGATATGATCCGGATCAAGATCGCGATTCTAGTTATTATTTTAATGATTGTGATGGCCGATGTCGTAACGTCCCAAACTGGTGATCGCCAGACTGGGGATCGAATCTCTCTTAAACTCTTTAGTTCTTTTGGTCGCTTCAACCTCACCATCCATATGAGCTAATGATGTGGAGTTTGTGGGAGCTTATAGGTCTATCTGCTGAGTCATCAGCAGCCATAGCCTGGCGCTCCTTCGTCGTAGCTTGGGTAGAGAGAGGCCTTGGGCGCTGGCATTGTCGTGCCTGATAGGGCAATGTCACTGTCCATTCATGAGTGGCCTTTAAACCTTTATTAGGTAGTAGGTTGACCAGGGCACCAGCCACCCGTTGAGATACTACCGCTAGAGATTTATGGGGTCTTTTGACTGGCCAGACAGTACTACATTGGATCCATCTCTCTGGTTATGATTCATTTTCCCTTTTCCTGTATACACACTGTATAGTCTGGCTTATTCTTTACATATTCTCCTCTGTCCTCATAAACCTGACTACACAAATTACCAAACAATTCTTCTTCACTCAAGGGTTTACTGTACTGTGATTGTTCAGTGGCCACTTTCCTCTTGGCTAGGGTAGAAGAGACTACAAAATCATACCATTGTTCTCTAGTCTTGGGTAGTGCCATAACCTCTGTACCATGGTCTTCCACTGTCTTGGGTTAGAGTTCTCTTGTTTGAGGGTACACTCGAGCACACTCTCTTATCTTATTTCTGTTCCTCTTGTTTTGTTAAAGTTTTTATAGTTTATAGAGGAGATAATTATTATAATGTTACTTTTCTTAAAATATTTTATTTTCCTCTTTTCCTTTCCTTACTGGGCTATTTTCTCTGGTGGAGCCCCTGGGCTTATAGTATCCTGCTTTTCCAACTAGGGTTGTTGTACCTTAGCAATTAATAATAATAATAATAATAATAATAATATACCAAAGATTCATTCACGGACATGTGAAAAAGGGAGAGCTTGGTCCGTAGAGTTGAGTTAAATATCGAAAAGTTTTATTGGCAGAAGTTATGTTATATACCGCTTTACTGCTGGAAAAAATTCATTAAATATCTTTTTTTAAATGAAGTAGCCCTCTTGGTTAATATGGAATTTTCGACTTTCACAGTTCCCTTAGATAGTGTTACTCGTTAATAGAAAACAGCCAATACATTTTTTATCCAGTACCAGTAATGAGGAAGTCTTTGTACAACAGGTGAAGAATCCATTGTTCAAATCTGAAATAGGAATATCGACCTGATAATCCATTCGCATTCGTCCAGATATTCATCGAATGAAAACAGCAACTCGATATTGGTCCAATCTTTCTTTTTTTCGATTTAACATTGAGTAAACTTATTATTATTATTATTATTATTATTATTATTATTATTATTCCACGCTAAGCTACTATTATAGTTGGAAAAGCGAGATGCTATAATCCCAAGGGCTCCAACAGGGAAAAGTAGCCCAGTGAGGAAAGGAAATAAGGAAATAAATAAAAGATATGAGAAGTAATGACCAACTAAATAAAATATTTTAAAAACAGTATCAAAATCAAAAAAGATATTTCACATATAAGCTATAAAAAGACTAATGTTAGCCTGTTCAACATAAAAACATTTGCTGCGAGTTTGAACTTTTGAAGTTCTACCGATTCAACTGCCCGATTAGGAAGATCATTCCTCAACAATTATTAAATTTTATTATTCGCTCATGATCAACTGGTAAACTTCAATATTTCACGGAGTATTGAGTGAAGGGCAAACAGATTTTTCATTGCAGAATCAAAGCAAAATATCGGGTTTGATGTGGCTGGAGGAAAAGGATCTTTTATTATTTTCAATGATGCTTCTGTCTCTAATAGCATTTCGATACTTTTGATTCTTCCAACGAAAAATTTTTAATGATGGAAGGAAAAGATTGCAGTAAGAATATTTATGAAGACTTTTTTTTTACTATGTATATATATATATATATATATATGTATACATATACAAATATATATATATATATATATATATATATGCGATATATGTGTATAGTTTATGTATTATATGTATGTATATATATATATATATATATATATATATATATATATATATGTGTGTGTATATATATATATATATATATATATATATATATATATATATACACGTATATATTTTGTTGGGGGTTTACTTACTTACACGTCTAATATTCTAGTATGAAACAGCACTTCCAAATTCTTCCCGCAATAAGCAATTAAATTTGGTATGAAGCTGATAATCCCCCAAATATGATCCATAAAATTTCCGGTGCATGTTTTAAATGATAAAAAAAGGTTAAATACTTTTATAACTTAATGTAGTTTCTAATTACCTAACTGAAGTATAATATTATTACTTCCGAACCGAGCAAAGAAAAAAATTTACTGTTTTTTATTTCATTATTTCAAAAATATTTTTTAAACTGATAGTGAACACAGATGTGATATTTCATAAACCTAAATTTATTTCTTGCATTTAAGACTAAGAGAGTATTAATTCATATAATAAATTTAACCATCTAGGATGGCTTTCAAAGTAAATACAGCGTATATAAAAACTTCTTCAATCACTATATATGATATCAGTTTCTCATTAGGAGAGAGCAAATGACCACTTCATCATAATTTCTCTGAAATGTTATTCACAATTTGAAAGAGCGGCAATTTATGTTTGAGAGAATCACAGAACTTCCTGGAAAACACGAGGAGGGGAAAGAGACCAGAAAAAGAAGCTGTGAATGAATTTCGAAGTTTCTCAGTCCAGGAAGTGAAAGTTGTACCGATGAAACAATCAGGAAAAAAATCCCATCAACAAAACGCTCTTGGGAAAGGTGGTTCCTTTGAAAGGACTCTGCCACTCTTCAGGAGAATGAATCTCTTACTTTCTTAAACTCGACGCCACAGAAGCTGAAATGGTATCTTGACTAGAATAAAAGGGAGAAGAGAAGTTAAAAGAACTTGAATGGTTTGGCGTCTTCAAGAGAAGATATCTGCGTAGGGTTTCAATAAAGGAATATGAAAATTTACATTCATGTTACTTACAATTATATTTGGGTGATGGGATGATGTGATTTATCGGCGAAAGGTTTATGCATGATGTAGCTTATTATATTTCTACCAGTGTACGCGACCCGTCAAAAGTGACAGCTAAATATCTAGATATGAACACTTACAGATTCAACCCTTCCCACCCCCTCCTCCTTTTCTAACTACAACACGACATTTTGGGCAATTTGTGGGAGACTGAGGTTCCTGATTGTACCTCTTGGGGTACCCCCCTTTCACCAGGTATGATAACTCCCTCTTCCCTACCAGAGGAATGGGGAGACACCGAGTAGTCATACATCTGTAAATGCCGCTCAGTGGACATAGCGGCATTAACACACACACATATATATATATATATATATATGTATATAAATATTATATATATATATTTATATATATATATGTGTGTGTATATATACATATATATATATATATATATATATATATATATATATATATATATATATGTGTGTGTGTGTGTGTGTGTGTGTGTAAATATCGTCTCCTCATACGCCTATTTACGCAAAGGACTCCGGTCAGATTTCGCCAGTCGTGTCTATCTTGATATTTTAAATCAGAGTACTTCTGCTTTTTATCATCTCTTACTTCAGGCTTCATTGTTCTCAGCCATGTAGACCTTGGCCTCCTAACTCTTGTAGTGCATTGCGAAACCCTGTTAAAGTTTTGGTGAACTACTCTCTCCTAGAGAGTGCAAAGAGCATGCCTCTTTCATACCTTGTATGGTTCGAACAGCACAGTTAATGGAGATTGCATAAGACTTCATAACAAAATATGTGAAATAAAAAGTTAATTCTTAGAAAAAACGTAAATTTACATATACTGACTTGAATGAAAAACACAATGAAATGAATGACGAAAGTCTTAAGAAATTTATATACAATTACTTAAAGCTACAAAAGAGGAACTCACCATACGAGCTGGCTATTCACCTCTTGAATATACATATGAAATACATGAATAAAATATTTACTCTCCATTAGACCAGCTTCGTAATTATATATATATATATATATATATATATATATATATATATACATATATACTGTATATATATATATATAAATATATATATATATATATATATATATATATGTATATA
>NC_090753.1:58278436-58290936 GCF_036898095.1 Palaemon carinicauda
CTGCCTCCCATCCGCCGCAGTTTTCCTACTACCACTTCAGATTCGGGGAAATCACAAAGAAATGTGCCTAGGATTGTCAGTGGCCAAAAAACGTGTAAGTAGGCCATCGCTCGTGGCGATGGCCTCCCGTGTTTCTAATTTTTTCTTTTTACATGATGCAGGAACGGGCGTGCGATTTTTGGTAGACACAGGTGCTTGTCGTTCTCTTTTGCCAAGGAAACTCTTCAAGACACGACGTAGTCTGTCTACATCTGCTGACGTCCGCTTGGTAGCTGCCAACGGATCTGCGATACCCACCTACGGTTACGAGAACCTCACATTATCGTTCGGAAACGGTAAATTCAATTGGAAGTTTCTCGTTGCTGACATCATAATGCCAATCCTCGGTGCGGATTTCCTCTCTCAATTCCACCTTCTGGACGACTACGCACACCTCCTCACGTCGTACCCGGAAGTTTTCCGTCCAGAACTTCGCCAAACGCCCACGGTTCCTGCCAAGCACGGTATTTATCACCATATCAAGACGACAGGACCTCAGTCTTCGCAAAATTCAGACGTCTGGCACCGGAACGATTGGCAGCCGCCAAACAGACGTTCGCCGAAATGGAGGAAATGGGCCTTTGCCAAAAGGCCTCCAGCCCATGGTCGTCACCCTCACACATCGTTCTGAAGAAAGACGGCTCCCTCCGTCCGTGCGGGGATTACAGGCGCCTGAACATGCAAACAGAACCGGATCACTACCCCCTCCCAAACATTGCCGACGTGACCTACCTGCCCAAAGCAAAGGTTTTCTCTACGCTCGATCTCCTGAAGGGGTATTATCAGGTGCCTATGAACCCAGAAGACATCCCCAAGACCGCCATCACCACTCAGTTTGGTACATACACCTTCAATTACTCCTGTTTTGGCCTTCGTAATGCTGGGACCACGTTTCAACGTCTCATGGATGGCATCTTAGGGGACCTCCCTTTCTGTGTATGTTATGTGGACGACATACTTGTGTTCTCCTCCTCAAAAGAGGAACACCTCCGTCACCTGCGCATTGTGCTCAACCGCCTGCAACAAAACGGCCTTGTAGTCCGGTACGACAAGTGTACCTTTGGCGCAACGAAGTGTCGTTCTTAGGGCACCGCATCACTCCTGAAGGAGTCCACCCCCTCCCTGAGAAGGTAGCAGTCGGTCAGAACTTCCCCGTGCCCTCGACCGTCAAAGCTCTGCAGGAATTCTTGGGCATAATCAACTATTACCACCGTTTTCTGCCAGCCATTGCCGCCCTCTTGCTCCCCTCTACGCCTCCCTCAAGGGCAAGCCAAAGGACCTGAAGTGGGGTCCCCTTCAAGAAGCAGCCATCTGCAATGCAAAGAAGGCCCTATCAACTGCTGCGGCTCTCACTTTTCCTATCCCACATGCCCCTCTCCTTCTCTCCACCGATGCCAGGGACGTCGCTATTGATGCAGTACTCGAGCAGGTGGTCAACGGCTCGCCCCGCCCATTGGCCTTCTTCAGCAGAAAACTGTCCAAGGCAGAATCGGGCTATTCTACCTTCGATCGAGAATTGCTGGCGGTGCACTTGGCTGTCCGTCACTTTCGTCATTTCTTAGAAGGTACGCCCTTCGTCATTCGCACAGACCACATGCCTCTGGTGCACGCCTTTACTCGACAATCTGATGCCTGGTCCGCCCGGCAACGCCGACATCTCTGCTGTGGCTGAATACAATTGCACCCTTCAATACGTCCCTGGGAAAATGAATCCCGTTGCCGATGCCCTGTCAAGAAACACGTTGGCTGCCGTTCAACTGGGATTAGATTACAACGCCGTGGCTGAAGCCCAACGACAGGATCCAGAATATAAAGCATGTAGGACATCCTGCACGTCCCTCTGTTGGGAAAACTTCCCCCTCGACGACTCCAACACCACCCTCCTCTGTGACGTCAGTACTGGCAGACCACGACCTTGGATTCCTGCTCCCATGCACCGACAGGTGTTTGATTTCATTCACGGCCTTTCACTTCCCTCGTGCCGTTCTACTGCACAGCTGCAGAAGGCAAAGTTCATTTGGCACGGCATTTCTAAGGATGCTAAGGATTGGGTCCGCGCCTATACTTCTTGCCAAACTTCCAAAGTACATCGACACACGGATTCAGGAGTGGGCACCTTTCCTCAACCTCAGCGTTGTTTCGCACACATTCACGTTGACGTTGTAGGCCCCCTACCCACATCACAAGGACATCGTTACCTGTTTACCGTCCTCGACCGCTCCACCCGTTGGCCTGAAGACATTCCCATGGAAACTGCAACGTCCGCCTCATGTACATCTGCCTTACTCTCCGGATGGATTGCAAGATTTAGTATCCCTGAGCATATTACTTCTGACAGAGGAACCACTTTCACCCCTCAATTGTGGACATCATTAGCGAATCTCCTGGGCATCACCCTACGTCAGACAACGGCCTACAACCCCGCTGCCAATGGAATGGTTGAACGTTTTCATCGCACCCTCAAAGCAGCTTTTATGTCCCGCTGCAAGGATTCCAACTGGTTTACTCAGCTTCCCTGGGTCCTCCTGGGACTAAGGACCACTCCTAAAGACGCCCTCGACGTCTCGGCAGCTGAAATGGTGTATGGCGACCCGTTGGTCGTCCCTGCCTAATTTTTTCCTTCTACAACCTCCTCCAACGATCTCCAGCGCATACGTCACGTCGTGGGAAAATTCACTCCATGCCGCCAGACTTACAAGCCCCCAGCGAAGCATCACATACCAACAGACTTGCTCTCTGCAACGCACGTCTTCCTGCGCAACGACACTACCAAGCCACCGCTAACGCCCCCTTACATGGGCCCTTTCCTTGTGATCCGACGCAGTCCGAAAGCATTCCTACTAAACATTCGTGGCAAAGAAGACCAGGTCTCCATTGATCGTCTAAAACCTGCTTATCTACTGCCAGATGACCCGCCTACAGTTCGCCTCTCTAGAGCAGGGCGCCCTATTTAACATGTACAGTATGTAATTTTTAGGGGGGGAGCCATGTACCAACCGTGTGTCACACGATCGTACATAAATTATTTTGTATATATTATGCTTGTATCTGCGCTCTTCCCTCGCACTAAAAAGAACCAGAATGAGCATGTCTATGTGTCGCCTCTGTAACATTGTCATTTTCTCGAACATGTATTTTCCTGTTGCCTTGAGGTTTTGTATATAAAGGAGTGTTCTTTAATATACTTACTCAGTTGATTGCATCCTGCCTTTGAGTCATAACCTTTCTCTCGGCCGTCACAGCTTATAGCATCCTATTTTTACAACTAGGTTGTAGCTTAACAGGTAATAATAATAATGATAATAATAATAATAATAATAATAATAATAATAATAATAATAATAATAATAATAATAATAATATACAAAACAATTGGTAGAATGGTTAACAGAAGTGAAAAAAGATGAATCATTGCATTTTGAAGTTATTCTCTCATGTAGAATGAATAGACTGCTTTTGGTTAGTGGAAAGTTTGTATAATTCAAAGGATGTTGGAGGTATGAGGAAGGAGATACATCAGAGACTTCTGCACAGATATCTGAAGTGATTAATGTTGAAGATGAATTTGCCTTTAACCTTTGATGTTCATCTCTTGTGTCACCTTAGGTTAGAGCAACGACTTGATATTAAAGATGCATATGTATGTATGTATGTACGTGTATGTATATATATATATATATATATATATATATATATATATATATATATATATACATATCTATATATATATATATATATATATATATATATATATATATATATATATATATATATATATATATATATATGTAAGAGTGCTTCTTAAAGATACTTTTCTTAACCTAAAATCAGAGATGGGTTAATATTAAAAGAAATTTTTCTGCATATAACAATGCAGCTTGTAAGAAGAAAAAATCCTGCGCAAACAAACAAATGAAAATAATTTTTGAAACAATAAACTGTTAAAATTATAATGTTACTGACTCGAAGTAAAAAAAAAAGAAGTAATACTGAAAGAAAAATTAAGTATTTCATTTTGTAAGAGAAATGAAAATTCCCCCTATTATTATTATTATTATTATTATTATTATTATTATTATTATTATTATTATTATTATTATTATTATTATTATTACTTGTTAAGCTACGACCTTAGTTGGAAAAGTAGGATGGTATAAGCCCATGGCTCCAACAGGGAAAATAGCCCAGTGACGAGAGGAAATAAGGAAAAACTACGAGAGAAGTTTAAGAACAATGACAACATTGAAATAAATCGTTCATATGTAAACTATAAAAACTTCAAAATAACAAGAGGAAGAGAAACAAGATAGAGTGATTAGAATTATACTCATAATAAAGTTGTATCATAATTTAGATATTCCAATTTGTTTAATGATTTACATTGCTTAATGAGCCGACGGGAATATATTTATTAATAGAGTGACAGCTAACCTTCCTACCCTTCATAGATTGACACCTTTGATAGGCTTAGTCGATGAAACTCATTATTATGATCGATTGTTCTTAATGTTATTCAGTTATTTTAATTTTATCATTGGGAAAAGGGAAATTTTAGGACTGTTCCTGAGGAATTATTAACATTTAATATATAAATTATAGAACTTATTTCCTGAAGAATCATTAACTTATAACATATAACTTATTTCCTGAAGATTCATTAACATATAACTTATTTCCTGAAGATTCATTAACATATAACTTATTTCCTGAAGAATCATTAACTTATAACATATAACTTATTTCCTGAAGATTCATTAACATATAACTTATATCCTGAAGAATCATTAACATATAACTTATTTCCTGAAGAATCATTAGCGTATAGCTTATTTCCTGAAGAATCATTAACATATAACTTATTTCCTGAAGAATCATTAGCATATAACTTATTTCCTGAAGAATCATTGACATATAACTTATTTTCTGAAGAATCATTAACAAACAACTTATATAACTTATTTCCTGAAGAATCATTAACACACAACATATTTCCTGAAGAATTAGTAACATATAGCTTATATCCTGAAGAATCTTTAACATTTAACATATAACTTATTTCATGGAAAATTATTAACATATAATATGTAACTCATTTCCCGAAGGATCATTAGCATATAACTTGTAACTTATTTCCTGAAGAATCATTAACATATAACTCATATAACTTATTTCCTGAAGAATCATTAACATGTAACTCATATAACTTATTTCCTGAAGACTCATTACCATATAACATATAACTTATTTCCTGAAGAATCATTAACATATAACTTTATTTCCTGAAGAATCATTACCATATAATATATTACTTATTTCCTCAAGAATCATTAACATATAGCTTATATCCTGAAGAATCATTAACATATAACATATATAACTTCTTTCCTGAAGGATCATCAACATAAAACATACTGTATATATAATTTATAACTTATAGCTTATATCGTGAAGAATCATTACCATATAACTTATATCCTGAAGAATCATTAACATATAACATATAACTTATATAACTTATTTCCTGAAGACTCATTAACATATAATATATAACTCATAACTTATAACTTATAGCAGACATTTTGTGTCAAGTTCAGCCAGTTTTAGTATTATGAAATCCCCTCCATCTCATATTAAATCAATTGTTAGGCCATCTTCTCCTGCTGCTTTTCCTCTTTTTATACCTCTTATTGCTTTCTTTACTTCTCCTACTGTTACGTTTCGTACCGGCTCAGAGGTTTCATTATTTCTGTTGGCAAAGTTATTTCTTATATCACTATTGTATAGAAATTCTCTGCAATTTTGATCCTTTCATCTCTATTGTTGATAATATTTCCATTTCCATCCTTTAAAGCAAACATCTGTTGGTGCCCTTTTTCAAGTCTCCCTTTCATCAATTTAATGTTTTTTCTTTTTTCTTTGGAGTTTCATCAGCTTTTGTCTGATTGTGTTTACGAATGTCTTGGGTTTTTAGTTGGTTTATTACCTTTATATCAAATTCAGCTAATTCTATTCCAACTCTCTTTTATTTAACATCATTTCTAATCTTTTCTTTACACGCTCACACACACACACACACACACACATATATATATATATATATATATATATATATATATATATATATATATATATATGTATATATATACACACACACATATATATATATATATATATATATATATATATAGTAAGTATATATAATATACATTTATATATATATACACACACACACACATATATATATATATATATATATATATATATATATATATATATAATATATATATATATATATATATATATATACACACACGCACACACATATATACATATATATATATATATATATATATATATATATATATATATATATATATATATATTCTTATCGTTATCATCATCATCATCAGCCGTTACTAGTACACTACAGAACAAAAGCTTCTGACATTTCCTTCAACTTGCGTCTGTTTATGCCAGTCCATAAACGCAAACTTTCTTAGTTCATCAATCCATCGTCTTCTCTTCCTTCTCCTGCTTCTTTGACAATCTCCAGGGACCAATTCTCTTATTCTTAATGTCCATATATGATTTGTCATTCTCATTATATGTCCTCCCCATGTCCTTTTAATTTTTTTTTCATGTTGATAGAATATCCTCTACTTCAATATGCTCTCGTATCCTTGCTGTTCTTTTTTTGTCTCTTAGTGTTATTCCCATCATTATTCTTTCCATAGCTCTCTTAATTGTAAGGTTCCTGGTTTCTGATACATAAGTTAAAACTGGTAGGACCATCTGATTAGATACTCTTCATTTCAGAGGAAGTGTCATCGTACTTTTCATAATCACGTTTTGTTTACCTGAAGCTCTCCATCCCATACTTATCCTTCTTTTAATTCCTGTCGTAGGTATGTATATTCATTAACGATCTTTAGAGGTTCGTCCATAACTTATATCTTGCCTCTAAGTTTTCATGGAACATTATATTAGTTTAATCATATTCATTTTCATTTCTATTTTTACAATTCAAATCTTCTATCATCTTTTGCAATTCCTCACATGATTCACTAGACACAACTATGTCTTCTGGAAATCTTAAATTGTTGAGGTATTCCCCATTAGTATTAACTTCTATATTTTCCCAATATAACTTTTCAAAAAACTTCTTTTAGGAATGCTGTTGATAATTTCGTAGAGATGGGGTCTCCCTGTCTAACTCCTTTCTCAGTCGGAATCTTCTCACTTAATTATGTAGTTTTATGATTTGTGTACTTCCTGTGTAAATATCTTGAATTGTTCTAACATAAGATTCATCTATTCCTTGTCTTTGAAGGGTTTTCATTACAACTGAAGTTTTGACAGAATCAAAAGCTCTCTAATAGTCTATAAATGCCATATAGAGTCTGCCTATTCTCTTGGTTAATCAAAGTTTAGCAATCAATCTACTCAGCCTTATGTGATCTTTGTAAATACTTTATATATTATGGGAGAGTAAACTTATTGGGCACTAATTTTTCAGGTCTGTTGTGTCTCCATTCTTCTGTGAATTAGTATAATGATAAAGTTTTTTTCCGAGCTGTAGGTATAGAGCATTCTTGCAGACATTTAGTGTAAAGTTCAGTCAGTTTTACCACTATGAAATCTCCCCCATATATACATTATATAGGCAGTATATATATATATATATATATATATATATATATATATATATATATATATATGTATATGTATACATATATATATATATATATATATATGTATATGTATACATATATATATATATATATATATATATATATATATATATATATATATATATATGTGTGTGTGTGTGTATACATGTACTTTCATATCTATATACAGTATATATACACACACACACACACACACACACACACACACATATATATATATATATATATATATATATATATATATATTGCTTTATATAACTCACAACTTATGTGTTAAGGTACTCGTAAAGACCCGGAAGGCTGAAACCACTTGGGAATCTCCTTCCCCCCCCCCTCTCCCTCCCTTACCCTACCCCAACACATCCAAGAAAAGGTGCGAAGAAAAAAAGATTATATATGCATATAAAAAGTCTTAATGGCCTTATTATCCTAATTAGTTCGCTGAAAGAACAAAGGGTGGGGGGGGGGGGGGTGGAGGAGGAGGGGGTGATTTACATAAGAGAATCTACTCTATGGATTAATGACTCTTCCACTCACCTGAGATTTCACCGAAGGTGTCGGTCATTAGGCCTACGTGATTATGAAGTAGGAGGAACAGCAGGAGAGGAAGCAGTTGGTTAGGCGAGGAACGACAGGAAGACGCAGGAGAAATGGGGAAGGAAGATGGGACGAGAGGGAGATGATGAGAAGAAGAATAAGAAGAAGGAGAAGAAACAGTAAAGTCTAGGAGGATTTTCCGGTAGGGACGAGAGGTGACGTAAACCGGAACTTCAAAGGCTGTGTAGTTCCTGTGGCCTAATTTCTGGAAGGTGGCTTTAGGCCTACAAATGTCCTCAGGCGAGTCCTTTTTCCGCTTCTTGCGATGGCTGTGTCTTTTCGCCTCCCGGTGGGATTCCTTTTTCATCACGCCTTTCGATGTCACTTTAACTTCGGCATCGGCTTCAGCAGCTTTGATGTTTGTTGTCATAGTATAAAGGAAAATGATTTCTTTTTCTTTTTCTTTCTCTTTTCCTTTATTTTCTAGATTTATGTCAATCTCTTCGCACAATCCTACGTTCCTTCGTCTTCCTTTCCTTTGCATTTCCATATTCAACATTTAATCTTATCCTCATTTTTTTCCTATACATTTTTCTTCAAATCTGTTTAGAAATAATCATTTTCGAATTAACTAAATGTTAATGACACCAATCATCGACTTCTTTGATTTTTTCTTTCTATATTGCAAAGATCGAGAACAGAAGAATCCACTGACGACTTGTTAATGACCTTCTCTAATTAGCTCATGTCAATCAACTCCATTTTGTCATTAAAGTTAATTAGTGAATTTTATGAGACAGAGTTAAATGTTGTCGTTGGAGTTTCGTAGGAAAAAACAAATGTGTTGTAATGTTTCGTATTGTTTGTTAACTTTTTATGGCTATATACAGGTAACATTTAATGTTATTGATCTGAATTGAATCTGATAAGGGGGTTTGAACTCTTTTATAAAAGATTCATGTATATATATATATATATATATATATATATATATATATATATATATATATATATATATATATATATATATATATAGTGTATTATATTTATGTATGTTAATAAATATGTATACATTTAGATATGCACATATAAATATGTCGATACATACGTACATGCATATATGTATATAAATAAATGTATTTACATCCAAGTATATGCAGTATATATACTTATACTCATATATTTATATATATACATACATACATACATACATACATCTGTCTATCTATCTATTTATTTATCTATCTATCTATCTATATATATATATATATATATATATATATATATATGTGTGTGTGTGTGTGTGTATGTATGTATATAACGTTTATTGATTACTTACCGAATAACCTTCGTCCACCATCTAAGCCCAGCAGATTAAAAAAATCCACAAATATGAATTAAGCCTTAAAGTATGAAACATGATTAAAGCGAACGTTCCAAAACTATTTGAAAGAAAAGGAAATGAAACTTAAATACAAAAAATAGATTCAAAATCTAATGAAAAAGTTCAGTAGAATTACATAAAAGATTTTGTTGGTATTGGTAATTTTATATTATATTTTGTATTTTATATTTTATAATTTGTATTTTATATTTTGCATTTTGTATTTTATAGTTTTTATTTTGTATTTTATACTTTGTATTTTATATTTTATGTTTAAATTTATATTTATATTTATATTTCATATTTATATTTATATTTTATATTTCATTCTATTTCAATCCTTATTTTAGGATACTCTTTATAATCAAGCGTCAAATTTAAAGTGAATATTTTAATTTATATTTTTATACATTGTATTTGTATTTAATATTCTAGGTAAAGGTTTGTGCAAAGGGAGCAATAAATGTGCATGAAAAACGCCTGATCTATTAATCATGTTAAGAATTCGTTTTTTTACGGAATAAGCCAGTAGCTCATATACTCATACCCACATACATACTGTACATACATACATACATATATCTATAAAACAGACACACACATTTATATCATTCATATATATATATAAATATATATATATGTGTGTATATATATATATATATATATATATATATATATATATATATATATATATATATATATATATATACGTGTGTTTGAAAAAATTCACCTTTCCTAAATAAAAAATGTCCTATATTTTTTTTTTAATTTAGACTTCTATGTATTCTCATTACCACCAGTTTAAAAAAACTTTACATTTCCCTCTTGATATCTAGAATATAACTCTCACCATCGTCAGAACTAATAAGAACTATTGATGATAGTTACTACGTAACTATCATCAGGCTAAGAAAACCAGTAGCTAGAGGGGCACACAGTAGACCGCAGACCTCTGCCGTGTCAGCTTATTTCTCAACCTTTTGCTTGAATTTGACCTTAGTCTTTGACCTTAACATGTATCAATTGACGTGGATTTTCATACTCTCAAATATGAACCAATTTTGAAGTCCTTGCGATAACGATATCCAGATTTATTATGGCTGATTACGTGAATTGGACATTTTTTCTTGACCGTGACTTTGACCTTTGACCTTGACCTTCCATAATTTATTCATCTCCAGCTTTTTACATAACATTTAATCCCTGCAAGTTGCATTACTCTACGGTTAAAATGATGGGCTAGAGGCTCTTCACAAACAAACAAACATACAAACAGGGGCGAAAACATAACTTCTTTCCGGCTTCGTTGGCGGAGTTAACCCATTGACAAAGAAAATGTACAAATAGATATATAATAGTAAAGACGTACTTAACTAATAGTCTTCCAACTCTCAGATATTGGCTGCCTAACATAATATGTAAACACATAAGAAGCCTTCTCATGTAAGTACCGATTCTTCCCACCAGGGAGACCATAAGAGTCTTACGTGAAGCAACAGACAAATTGGAATTCTTATTACAAATTCTCTTTGCGTCAGAATATGAAACTTCATCAAATGGTGGTGGTTTTTCATATGGCGTTTCAAGTGCTGAAAGTATTCTATTATATTATTCATGGCATAGACCTAAACTCACTGGTTTTACCAGAACTTGCACTTAGTGCACGGCCTCTGCAACGTTTATAAAGCAACCAAGAGGCTTAAATCACTTCCCGGTATTTCCTCGGCCTCTGTAAATTTTAAATTACCTTCGGTTGGTTAAAAAACACAAGTTTAACCTCTGTTTGATTAATGATGTCTGTACTTTCCAATTCATTTTTTTCTTTGGTTTGTTATGAAAAGCAAAATTTTTGTAAAATGTTAAATCTGTGAGAGGTTCTTATTATGATTAGCAGATTATTGATGCCATAGCTCAAGTGTTGTACGTATTATCAGGTTTTTACTTAGATGGTGAATAAATAGTAGTTATATATATATATATATATATATATATATATATATATATATGTATGTATGTATGTATATATATATATATATATATATATATATATATATATATATATATATATATATATATATATATATATATATATATATATATATAAATCAGTGCGTTTACTTTTTACGTACACGCGCGCATGCGCTCTTACCCTTCCGTGACTAAGACACCTGAAAACTAAGGAAATTGAGAAAACAGAATGAAAAGTTTTTGGAAGTGAGGATAAAAACATCTGGAAACAGATGAGACACTTACTAGCTCGAAGTGGGTTATCTTTTATCTGCAAATGGAGTGTTTTTGGAAGGAGAAGGTGGGTAAGATAGAAGAAAACAATTGTTTTTGGCGTGCACTGTTAAAAATTTCCCGTAAAAAATAACGGTAAAAATCGTGGAATAAATGTTGCTAGGCAACACGTAAAAGGTAATAACAAAATAGGGTAAAAATTACGGTCACCTGTATTTTACTCAAATACAGATGGGAACAGTATATTTTTACGGAACATTTCCGATTAAAATTACGGTCTTTTTTTTTTTAACAATGTGGTCAATGAATTATTTTGGGTAAAGATTATTAAGATTACTAAAATTCATATTGTAATTAAAGTCTTGATTATTTCAATTACTTCCTCTTTCCCACCGTTACCCGTACATTAAGGAGTCGGTTGCCTGATGTGCCCTCTCCAGTGCCTTCTATTATAGGCATCCGTTTCCACCAAACGTCTCAACTCCATATCATCCTTTATCTTATCTCGCCATCTAAATCTCTTGATCTTCTCCCCCTTACAGGCTCCTCCTAAGCCCTCTTCACTGCCCCCCCCCCCCCCTGGATTTTTCATAATAAATGTTATAAAT
>NC_090753.1:58293436-58298436 GCF_036898095.1 Palaemon carinicauda
CTTACATGGTGTATCGTCTCCGCCATGTTGACCAGTTTTTCGGACTTTTTATCTATAGTCTGGATTTTATCAAATAATTTATTTATATTTCTGTACAAGCTTTTGTTATCCGTATTGTTAATTTAGTTTTTAAGTATATTGCATCTTTTTATTGCCCTTAATTCTAATCCTGACTGGAGATATTGGGGGAAATTCAAGACCAGTACTTCCTAGACTTCGTCAGTGTCGTCTACTGTATTGTTATATTCGTGGTCTTCATGCAAATATCCAAGACCTTACAGTTGCGTCCAGACAGTATGATATTCTTTTGTGCTCTGAAACTTTTGTTTCTAATATGAGTCATTCATCTGCGCTCCTCATAACTGGTTTTAATAAGCCAATCATTTTGAAACGGATGCCATTCCTAGAGCCAGGGAAATGGCGGTATATATTAGGACAGAGTATCCTGCTTTGAATGCATATGTCATGATATTCAGGTAATAAAAGTTTGTGCCCACTCTACATGAATCCAGACATGGATGATTCTATCTTTGTCTTCTTACCATTATGACTAAGATACAAGAAGATGATAGAAAGGCCTCCTTTGTTTTTGTTGGTGATTTCAATGCTCACCACGGGAGTAGTTAAATTCTTTTTCTCCTACTGATCACCATGGCTTAAGATCTTTGGACTTTGCCTCTGAATCAGGCCGTGAACATATCATAAATGAAGCTACTCACAGGTCTGGTAACTGCTTGGATCTGGTATACACCGACTCCCCTGGCGTTATAACAAGAAAGGTTGGTTCTCCAGTTGGGACATTTGATCATGCTTCGATTTCATTGGTAGTAGGGACTGAGCAGCCTGGCCCTGATGTGTCATACTCGTGTAAGATTTATATAAAATCTCAAGCAGACTGGAATAACATTTTCAATTATTTTCGGGGATTGAATTGGTCACAATTTTATAATAGTGTTGATCCTGTTGTTCCTTTGAATGAGAATATAGTCAATATAATTGATAGTCGTATCCCTTCTCGTGTGCTAGAGTACCGAGTAAAAGACAAACTTTTGTTCAACGATGATTGTCGAGGTGCTTATCTGGAGGAGCAGGAGGCCTATCATTTTTGGAAGCGTAGCATATCAGATGTTACTTAGAATAGCTAAACTCACCTGAAAACGTTTGCTCAGAGAGTTTAAGGTTCAAATGAAAAGGGATAAAATTTAACCATAAAAGAAACCCTTGCTGGTACAACTCTGGAACATGAGTGGTGGACTACCCTTAAATCTGCACTCTTTGCTGTAAATGTAACAGTCCATCCTTTACTTAAACCAACTGGCTCTGTCGCTCACTGTCCAAAGGAAAAGTCAACCCTTTTGGCTGATGTGTTTGACAGTAAGTAAACTAATGAGAAACTCGAACTTCTTCATTCCTGTTCTTCTGAGGCTAAACTAACTAGTTTAGCTTTTTGATCTCGTGAAATTAAAGCTCTGTTGATGGACCTTGCTGCTTATGGAGGTGTAGACCCAAATTGTATTTCTCCTTTGTTTTATAAAGACTACAGATTTCTTAGCTCCAAAGTTATCTGTTATTTTGCGCAAGTTAGCAAGAAGAGCAGTTTTTAGCACTTGTTGGAGAATTGATCATGTTACACCACTATGTGTTTGTGGTAGTTCAAGTCCAACTGATTACCGTCCAATTTCCATAACACCCATATTACCTAAAGGTTTTGAAAGTCTTTTGACTAAACATTTAGATAGGTTTGCTGAAGGTAATCATCTGTTCCTTAATATGCAATTTGGCTTTCGTAAAGGCCTTGGAGCATATGATGCCATTCTTACAATCTCCAATGCTGTACAGAAATCCTTGGGCTTATAGCATCCCGCTTTTCCACTAAGGTTATAGCTTAGCTTGTTATAATAATAGTAATGATTAAGGGAGGGTCGTTGATTCTACCATAGTGAATACGTTTGTGAAGTATGCATTCTTCAGTTGGGTTTTTTCTAATAATTTCTTATAAGTTTACCCTCCTAGTCTCTTAATGAAGTAATGAGAGAGAGAGAGAGAGAGAGAGAGAGAGAGAGAGAGAGAGAGAGAGAGAGAGAGAGAAAAATAAATCTTCCCCAGCATTAGACATATTGTCCTGTGTGGAATATGTAATTCCATCCTCTCAAAGGATTCGTTTCCTAATCTACCAAATGACTTCCTGCAATGTAAAAATATTTCGACAATTCGTCTGCTACGATGTTTCTCAGGGGAAGCGAATTATTGAGACCTGTGGAAACTAAAGTAGGGTACTTTGATTAGATTACAAATTCTGAATAGTTTTACGTGGCTACAATAAGCCTTCTCTCTCTCTCTCTCTCTCTCTCTCTCTCTCTCTCTCTCTCTCTCTCTCTCTCTCTCTCTCTCTCTTAAATTATTGATGGGATTTTGTCATCCGATCAATTTGATAAACATGTTGCAATGTTAAGTTAATTACGAAAAAGAAACACACACACTCTCTCTCTCTCTCTCTCTCTCTCTCTCTCTCTCTCTCTCTCTCTCTCTCTCTCTCTCTCTCTCTCTCTCTCTCTCTCTCTTAAATTATTGATGGGATTTTGTCATCCGATCAATTTGATAAACATGTTGCAATGTTAAGTTAATTACGAAAAAGAAACACACACACTCTCTCTCTCTCTCTCTCTCTCTCTCTCTCTCTCTCTCTCTCTCTCTCTCTCTCTCTCTCTCTCTCTCTCTCTCTCTCTCTCTCTTTGCATTACTAATCAACCGACATCGGGAATGACCCTATCATTACTGTAGAAATTCATTAATAACCGAGAATTAGGGACTCCTTAAGAGGCTTATTCATATGATCAGTTGAGAAAGGCGATATGGTTAGGAAGAAAAACTCGCTTGATTATGTATTAGTCCCGATTGCGAAATCGAATAAGCCGATTGGTGATGCTTCTCGACGCTTGTATGAAGTAACAAGTGAAAAGGAGTGATAATTTGTAAAAAGGATTCTGAATTTTGATTTATATCTAATTCAGTCATTGGAAAAGTTATAGTTTGTAGAAAGGATGCTGGTTACAGATTTATATCAAATTCAGTCCAAGGAGAAGTGTTTTATTTTGTAGAAAGGAATCTAAATTTAGATTTATGTGTAATTTAGTCATTGGAAAAGTGTTACAGTTTGTAGAAAGGAGGTTGATTACATATTTATATCTAATTCATTCATTGAAAAAGTATTACGGTTTGTAGAAAGGATGCTAAATTTAGATTTATATCTAATTCGGTCATTGGAAAAGTGTTATAGTTTGTAGAACAAAATGCTGGTTACAGATTTATATCTAATTCATCCATTGAAAAAGTGTTAAAGTTTGTAGAATGGATATTAAATCTAGATTTATATCTATTTCAGTCATTGGAAAAGTGTTACAGTTAGTAGAAAGGATGCTGGTTACAGATTTATATCTAATCCAGTCACTGGAAAAGCGATTTAGTTTGTTGAAAAGTTGTTGCCTATCGATTTATATTTAATTCAGTTCATGGAAAATTGTTTTAATTTGTAGAAAGGATATTGGTTACAGATAAAGTGTTACAGTTTGTAGAAAGGATGCTAAATTTTGATTAACATCTAATTCAATCATTGGAAATTTATACAGTTTTTAGAAAGGATGCTAAATTTTGATTAACATCTAATTCAATCATTGGAAATTTATACAGTTTTTAGAAAGGATGCTAAATTTTGATTAACATCTAATTCAATCATTGGAAATTTGTTACAGTTTTTAGAAAGGATGCTAAATTTTGATTTATATTTAATTCAGTCATTGGAAAAGTGTTTCACTTTTAGGATGTTAAATTTTAATTTATATATAATTCAGTCATTGGAAAAGGGTTATAGATTTATCTCTAATTCAGTTCATGGAAAAGTGTTCTTGTTTGTTGAAAGGAAGCTGTTCGCAAACACAAAACACACAAACGGGGGTTAAAACATAACCTCCTTCCAACTTCGTTCGCGGAGGTAAAAAGGACTGACAGCAGTAGAAATTAATGTTTTCCACTACATCTCACAATAGGGAAATTGATATATGGAAATCTAATTTCCTTACGTACGAATTACGGAAAATGTGACCTTTGACCTACGCTTCAACCCACGTTTCAGAATTTGAACATACAAAGCCGTTTTATTTATTCTATTTGGAAATACATTTCGTTCTGTGCTATAGAATTCTGGTTAATTATCATAATCAACCTCTATTTAGTCGCTTAAAACAAAGTTAACATATTTCTCTTTCTGTGGTTGATTTGAAAATTACTGAATAGGTGGGTGACATTCTTGCACTATTCATCATTGTGGCTTAATTAACGTGAAATTATATTTCGATCTCTATTGCCTTAATGACTATTATTTCATATACTTAATTTCATCAAGGGTAATGGATTACTGAGTGGCTGCTTAACATGATTTTAACATTAACATAATGCAAATATTTTAATTTTTGAAGTGGTTGCTGGAAATTTCATGTTATGTTTTTACCATATTATTATTATTATTATTATTATTGTTATTATTATTATTATTATTATTATCACTTGCTAAGATACAACCCTAGTTGAAAAAGCAGGATGCTATAAGTCTAGGGGCTCCAACAGGGAAAATAACCGAGTGAGGAAAGGAAACAAGAAAATAAGAAAAGTAATTAACAATTAAAATAAAATATTTTGAGAGCAGTGACTACACTTAGATAAATGTTTCATATATAAACTATAAAAACAGTAACAAAATTAGATGAAGAGACATAAGATAGAATAGTGTTCCCGAACTCTAATCCAAGACAGTGGGTTGTCCAGGGCACCAGCCACCCGTTGAAATACTACCGCTAGAGAGTTATGGGGTCTTTTGACTGGCCAAACAGTACTACACTGGACCCTTCTCTCTTATTACGGTTCATTTTCCCTTTGCCCACACACACACAGCGAATAGTCTGGCCTATTCTATACTTATTCTCCTGTGTCCTCGTACACCTGACAAC
>NC_090753.1:58308436-58320936 GCF_036898095.1 Palaemon carinicauda
ATAAATGCAGAAAATATACGCATTATAGAGTTAACTAATTTATTACTTGTAGAAAAAATCACAATCTTTAAAGACAAAATAGGCAAAGCAATACAGTCTATTTAAATTTATAGAATTAATGTTAAATCTGTACAGGCACTCACACTTTTCTAACTGCTTCAAGAGAAAAAAATAAGTATGAAATTAGAATTATACCTTTGTTGAAGAAAGCTACTGCAGATAGCATAAATTATGTCAGTGTTTGTAAACTTTAGCACAATAAAGAAAAAATTACTGGTATCTTTATACCAAAATTTAGATATTCAGGCTGGGCTTAAAATGATTAACAAAATAATTATAGCGTTTGACTTGGGTGCTGATATTACAAATTTGCTGAAACCTAAAATCAGCTAATGATCTATAATTCTCATATGAGACAGTATACCCACACAAACATCCAGTAGACTCAAAGCTATTTCATACCCTTTTGGTTTCAAAATCAATATTTTGGAAAATTTTGGAAATTATGTCTGAGATAATATTTTTTTTTTCTTTTTTTTTTTGGCTTTAGAAGAACTGTATGAATTTCTTGTGAAATAATTACTTATTTAGTAACTGTTAAAATAAAAGTACAATATTCATGGAAGTTTAATGACAATGATCAATATTTAGGCCCAACTATGGGGCTCCACTAGCAGTGATTAGTTAATTATATCCCTATTCCACAGTGAAAACAGTATTTACACAGGCCTAAGTTTATCATGAATAACTAACATCAATTAGTGAGATACATGGGCCTGCTTTTTTGAGCACAGTAACTCCATCCTGGGTTTGATACCAGAGATGGCAACTCGGAGATCATCCTCCACCCTGAGTCTTGATCGGTATTTGTTTTTTATATAAGTCAGTGCCGAAAAAGTCTTTTCACATAAATAGGTTGATCCAAAAGGAAGTAATACATCCATTGCTGCCATGGATAATCGTGGATATTCCCTTGCAATTGAAATCCAGAACTCATCCAGTGTGGTTGAGCCAAACGATGCCTGTAAAGTCCGATCACTGGAGAGCTCCAGCAGCTCATCCTCCATGTCGGATGATAAGTGATCCCCTGTAGCAGTGAATGGTTGCCGTATCCAGTCATATTGTTGTGGGGTTGTCTCTTTTGGGAAGTATTTCTTGAAGTGGTCCACAAGACCTTGTAGGTGAGTCGTGATCATTACCTTCACGTTATCGACGCTTAATTCATTCTCCGCCATAAATTCTTCCACCTCAGGAAACATTTCAACACTGCCCCCATCAACTCGCACAGCCCATCGTTCCAGCTTCCTTGTAAATGCATCAATTTTGTCAGAAAGAATCAAGATGTTCGTGTTTGGGCCTTGTAGTGATAAATTCAGCAGATTAAGTCTTTCGAATATACAAGACAAATATGCTAGACTTGCTAACCAGTCAGGGTCAGTCAGATAGTCAGCAAGTTGGGACTCAGATTTGATCAGGAACAGGCGCACCTCATCTCGTAGTTCGTACAAGCGGCTGAGAACTTTGCCTCGGGACAGCCACCTGACTTCTGTGTGGAACAACAGTGCTTCATGCTCCGAGCCCATCTCATTGCAGAGTGTGGAGAACAGCCTGGCATTTATGGGACGTGTTTTGATGTAATTTACTATTTTAATCGCAGTTTGAAGAACACTGCTTAACTCTGGATTGAGTGCTTTGCTAGCAAGAGCTTCCCTGTGAATAATACAATGTGTAAAATTTATGTGAGGTGCCACTTGTAAAACTTTTGCTTTAAGTCCTTTCCTCTTACCCAACATTGCCCCAGCACCGTCTGTGCACACACCAACACACTGGTCCCAAGACAAGCCCTCCTTTTGTATTTTGGTGTCTAGCTTTGTGAAAATGTCACTACCTGTACAGGTCCCCTCTAGTACAGTGCAAAAAAGCATGTCTTCTTGAAGTTTTCCACCAAAACTGTATCTAATGAATGCAAGTAATTGTGCAGAATTTGATATGTCTGTCGACTCATCTAGCTGCAAAGCATACTTCTTTCCCTTAACCCTCTCAATCAGCTGACACTTAATGTCATTTGAAATGTCATTAATTCGTCGAGTAATGGTGTCGTTAGACAGCGGGACTGTTTCCAGCTCACGGGCCATCTTATTACCATGCATAATCCGACTCATAGTCACTGCACCAGGTTTCATGAGGGTTTCCCCAATGGTATGTGGCTGCTTGGACTGTGCAATTAGGTATGCTACCTCAAATGATGCCATCTGAGCTTTGGCAGAGGTGGTGGTTTTCTGAGCTAGCACTTGTTTTTGACCCTGCAACTCTCCCTCCTTTCGACGGAAAAATTCTATTGGTTTATCAGCATGAGAAGGATGCTTGCTTTGCAAATGCCTTTTCATTTTCACAGGCTTTAAGCTTTCATTTGCAAGTACTTCTGAGCACATAACACATTGGGGGTACTGCATCTTATCAATGGATGATTGGTCATACTGGGAGGTCTTACCCTTACGTTTGTCTTGCCTTTTATCTATATTTGAAGTAGAACTGGTAGATGGTAGTTCGGAAGGAATCTCATCAGTTGTTTCTGAGACACTGTTGTCAGTATCTGATGTTCCTTCCTTGTTTGCAGTCCTACGAATTATCCATCGCTCCATGTTGCTTAATATGTATATAGCTTGCTATCAAAAATTGTCCCTAAACACACACGAGGCAGCTGTGACTGAGGAAAGACTCACCGTTGGCCACTGAACATTTACAGTGCAGTAGTTAACCCCTTGGGTGAAGAAGAGTGGTTTTGTAATCTCAGTGTTGCCAGGTGTATGAGGACAGAGGAAAATATGTAAAGAATAGGCCAGACTATTCGGTGTATGTGTGGGCAAAGGGAAAATGAACCGTAACCAGAGAGAAGGATCCAATGTACTACTGTCTGGCCAGTCAAAGGCCCCATTTTCTCTAGCGGTAGTGTTTCAACGGGTGGCTGGTGCCCTGACCAACCTACTTCCTACTACTTATTAAGATTTTTTCGGCTTGTCAAGATTTTGTTGACTTATCAAAATATTGTCGACTTATTGATATTTTGTTAACTTATTAGTATTATGTCGACTTATCAAAAAAAAAAAAAAATCACCAAGAGAAAGTCGTAGAACTTGTTTTTAGACTCTATGAATGCTTCATTGATCTGTGTTCCCTTTTGTGGGACGAGCATCAAAGGATGGAAGTTACTTGGTGTTCTCAAACTTCCCTCCAAAGCGACCGTCAATCCTCCTAACTATTCTCTCACAGGTCAAATCATTCTCTGGTTCTTGGATAATACATCATTTTTGAATCATTCTGTTTATTTCCTATTTACATATTCTTCTGCGAGTCATAACTTAAATAATATATTTTTTTTTTCCGCAATTTAATATAATTTGCCCTCACACATATATACTTTTGAGAAACGCATTAGATCTGTGTCTTCTTCAATTGCACAAAAAAATTGGCTTATTGAGAAAGTCTTACAAGATTTTCGGTGATCAATCTATTCTGAAGAAGTGTTTTAATTCTTTCATTCTACCTTGTTTTCAGTATTGCTCTCCTGTCTGGTGTTCAGCTGCTGATTCTCATCTTAATTTGTTGGACAGAAACTTACTGTCTATTAAATTTCTTATTCCTCATCTAGATATTAATCTTTGGCACCGTCGTTCAATTAGTTCATTATGCATGTTGCATAAGATTTTTCATAACTCTGACCATCCTTTACATTCAGATCTTCCTGGACAATTCTATCCTGTTCGTGATACTAGGCAGGCAGTTAATTCTAATAGCCAGGCCTTCTCCATCATGAGGCTCAATACTACACAGTATTCTAGAAGCTTTATTCCAGCTGTTACCAAGTTGTGGAATGATCTTCCTAATCAGGTTGTTGAATCAGTAGAACTTCAAAAGTTCAAAGTTGGAGCAAATGTTTTTATGTTGACCAGGCTGACGTGAATCTTTCAATTGTTTATATATGACATATCTGTTTTTGACGTTGTTAATAGTTTATATAGGACATATCTGTTTTGACGCTGTTACTGTTTTTAGAATGATATATTGTTAATTTATTCTCATCATTTATTTATTTCATTATTTCCTTTCCTCACTGGGCTATTTTTCCTGTTGGAGCCCTTGGGCTTATAGCATCTTGCTTTTCCAACTAGGGTTGTAGCTTGGCTAGTAATAATAATAGTAATAATAATAATAATAATAGTAATAATAATAATAATATATATTTATATATATATATTAATACATACATGCATACATACATACACATACACACATATTTGTATGTGTGTATATATATATATATATATATATATATATATTTATATATATATATATATATATATATATATATATATACATATATAAATATACATATATATGTATATATATATATATATATTTATATGTTTATATATACATACATATACATATATATATTTGCTGTCACGCTCAGTGGGGAGGGCTTGTAGTCATACCCTGTCGAGAAGGGGTTACTCAGAGAGGTAGCGTCCTTGCCTGGTGATTTATTTCTTGGGGATTTGTTATGAACTAGAAATTAACTAAGAAAAAATGATTTTGTTGTTGCAAATACATGGAAAAAGTCAACAACAACAAAATTATTTTTTTTCTTAGTTATTTGTTATCAACTCAAAATAACAAAACAAAAGATTTTGTTGCAAATACATGAAAAATGTCAACAGCCAAAAAAAAAAATTCTTTAGTTATTAGTTATGAACTTAAAAATAATTAAAAAAATTTACAAATACATGAAAAAAAAACAATAATTTCCCATTGAACGCAAAATAACCATAAAAACAACAGAGTGGGTATCCCCTTCCGCCCCTTTAAGTTAAAGTTAATGAGTATATCTGGGTAGCAATAAATTGCTGTGGATGGAATACCTCCGTCCCATGGAGGTCTCCAGGCTCCGGTCACAGCGACGCTGAGTTTACGTTAAAAATACCGAAACTAGCAGGAATTTTACCTGGGGGGGTGGGGTGGGGGGTGTTAGAATTCGGATAACTATACTCTTTTCATTTCATTTCCTTAGAGCTTCATCATTCTTGTCAGTTACATCCAGGAGGTTATGTTTTAGACAAAGTTTTTTTTTTTTTTTTTTTTTTTTTTTTGTGTGAGTTAGATGGGTTATGAGATGAGATGATGTTTACGAAATATTTACCAATGGGTGAACTTGTGATTTGTCGTGAGGCCTAATGCTTTTGGAGGGATACCTTTGTAATGCAGTGTATTGTACCAACCGTGAGTCACACGATCGTACATAGTAACGACATTTCATTTTCTGTATGTATTATGCTTGTATCTTCACTCTCCCCTCGCACTGATAAGAACCTGAAATAACATGTCTGTTTTTCTCACCGTTAACTGTGAACCGGTGAGCTTTTCGGTTGAACATGAAATTGCATGTTATGTTTTGTATGCCCTTTTTGCCTAGAGTTTAACCATATATAAACGAGTGTTCTGTAATAAAGTTTACTCAGTTGCTTTGATCCTGCCTTTGAGTCATAACCTTCTCTCGGCTCGTCACATTGGTGACCCCGGAAGTCGACTCGCTCCTCCCGCCTTCCACCCCCCCTCGCCCCTCCATCATTGGTACTATGGCGGACTCCACGGAAGTTGGCGCTGCCCCATTGAAACTTTCGTCGTTCGCCAGCGGAGAGGCCTTTGCTTGGTTTCAGCTCGCAGAAATCCAGTTTCGCATCAAGGGCGGGACTCACTCAACCACCAGAGCAGATTATGTTCTCGCGGCGATACCCGAAGACACGATCTCGGAAATATCCGACTGGCTTTGTGAACAAGGAGACACCCCAATAGCGTATGAAGCCCTCAAAACATACCTTCTGCAGTAGTACTCGCCGTCGCCAGCTGACCGTATAGTAAAGCTTCTTCAGCTCTCTCAACAACTGTTGAGGGACCAAAGGGCTTCACTCGCCCTCATGGAAATGACCAGTATCGCTCGCCTTCAACCTGCCGCAGACGGCTCTCCTTGTGAGGTGAGCCTACTTCGTGCCCTTTGGATAAGCCGTTTACCCGAACCTGTACGCGCTGCCATACCCGATGTCGATAAGGACTTGATGACCAAAGCCGACGCCCTTATGGACACCCACTTCATCAACGTCTCCACTCCTGACGAAGAGGACACCTATTCAACGTCAACCGAAGCTGACGTGAATGCCGTATAGCACACACGCGTATGAATGCCGTAGGACACACACGCCTATGAATGCCGTAGGACACACACGCCTACCCCGTGACGAGCTGGAGCGTCGACAAACCCATCCATCATTAACCACTCACTTGCGCCCCAACCAACGAATTCTACAGCCACTCACTGCCGCTTATCGGCCGCAGTTTTGCTACTACCTCTCCAGATTCGGGTCTACCACGAAGAAATGTACAGGATGTCATTTTTAGGGGGGGAGCCATGTACCAACCGTGTGTCACATGATCGTACATAGTTACGACATTTCATTTTCTGTATGTATTACGCCTGTATCTTCGCTCTCCCCTCACTCTGATAAGAACCTGAAATAACATGTCTGTTTTTCTCACCGTTAATTGTTAACCGGTGAGTTTTTCGGTTGAACATGAAATTGCCTGTTATGTTTTGTATGCCCTTTTTGCCTGGAGTTTATCCATATATAAAGGAGTGTTCTGTAATAAAGTTTACTCAATTGCTTTCCTCCTGCCTTTCAGTCACAACCTTCTCTCGGCTCGTCACAATATATTTATATGTATATATATACATTATATATAAATATATATATATATATATATATATATAAATATATATATATATATATATATATATATATATATATATATATATATATATATATATATATATATATATTTATATATATAAATATATATATATATATATATACACTACAAATATATATTTAAATGTATATATGTGTGTATATATTATATACATACATACATATATAGCCTATATACTTAATATATATATATATATATATATATATATATATATATATATATATATATATATATATATATATATATATATATTTATATATATATATATATATATATATATATATATATATATATATAGGAAAGGTTCTTCGACAAATATTGTTTTTTTTTTTACTTTGGGTGTTTTATTGGTGTTCTACGTGTTTATTGTAATTTTCTAGGGATATTTCTGTGTATTTTATGTTGTGTTATTTTTCAATGTTTAAGGTGTATTTTGGTCTCCTTGAGATTGCTCTTTGAATAACTTTTAATGTTTAATTTATTTTTTTTTCTTAAATATCACACTTTAGATTTCACTCTTCGAGATTATGACAGATTGGAGGTGTCAATTGAAGTAATGTAAAGCTACAATCTAAACTAAAGGGGCACTTAGTAAAGCGTAGACCTCTGCTGCGGCCGCTTATTTACCGACCTTTTGCTTGACCTTGACCTTAACATGTATTAATTGGCGTGTATTTATACATTTTCTTTTTATGAATAATATTTTATATCCTCTGAAAATTGATAGAATTATACTTTAAGTTTTGACCATTATCAAAATTATATATATTTTAATCATTATTAAAATTATATATTTTCTCACCATTCGTAAGCTGTATACTCCCTGGCTATTATCAGAATCATATATTTTCTAACCATGATTAACATATTTGTTTCGGATCATAAGTAGAATTGCATATTTTTTTAACATTATTAGAATTATATTTTCCAGGGTAATTTTTAGAATCTTATATTGTCTTACCATTATCAAAATTATATTCTTCCTGTCCATTATTAGATTTATATTTCGTCTAACTATTATCAGAATTATATTCTTTCTGTCCATTATTAAAATTATATATTTTCTGACCTTCTTGCTGTACTTTTTAAGACAAAACCTTCGTGGCTGATGGAAGCCTACAATCTCTCATGACTCCAATTATTGTATAAAGAAAAAACTACTAATCCTGATGGAATGACATCTAACCTCCTTAGAGACAAAGTCAGTCTTTGGGAGTTACCGGAGAACGGGATGATATTTATGGAGACATGAAAGGAGATACGAGCGTAAGGCTTTTAAGATTTTAGAATCTCTCTCTCTCTCTCTCTCTCTCTCTCTCTCTCTCTCTCTCTCTCTCTCTCTCTCTCTCTCTCTCATTTCATGATTGGGTTTTCATGATTTCATGTTGAAATGTTTCTTTTAACCAAAGCTTAGTAGATCTTCCTCCAGTACCAACATTGTGCTCTTAAGAAGAGTTCCTTTACTGAGTGAAGATAATATCTTTAACTGGAAGGAATAGTCATGTTTTGTTTCCTCATTTTGAAAAATTATTTTCCACAAAAAATTATTTATCTTTCCATCTTTGCAAAATATATGTGTAAGTCTGAAAATATTAGAATTTCTTCTGGTAAGGAAATGTGAAACCGTGTAACTGGAAATCATAAATATCCTTTTGGTTAGGAAATGTGAAACTGTGTAAATGAAAATCATAAATTATTCTCTAATGAGGAAATGTGAAACTGTGTAAATGAAAGTCATAAATTATTCTCTAATGAGGAAATGTGAAACTGTGTAACTGGAAAGCATAAATTTCCTTCTGACGACGAAATGTGAAGCTGTGTAACTCACTAATTACCCAACGTTTCACATAAAAATATGCATGCATTTAACTTTAAAGTAAATGTGTTCCCACCTTTTGAAAAATGTACAACATTGAATGAAATTAATTTTTCACTGGGCAATGACAAAATTAACCAATTACCGCCTAAATAAAGAATGTATATTTATGAAATAAATACACTCAACTATCCACTAATTGAAAACGAAGCGTATAGACAGAGCCGTGCAATAAAGCGACCTATTTTTGCACTGCTTGGAAAACCTACAATGCATTTTGCACAGTTGCTTTCAACCTCTCCACTCGTTATCTCCCACTGATGACCCCTGCCTGGTGATATGATTATCTGCCGACTGATTTGAGCTCCAAATGCTTTTGTATTCATTAGATGGTGTCAAATAAAAAGGGTTTCGAAAAAAGGTCGCAAAAATTTGTATATATATATATATATATATATATATATATATATATATATATATATATATATATATATACAGTATATATATATATATATATATATATATATATATACACAAATATATATAAATATATATATATATATATATATATATATATATATATACATATATATATGTATATATATATATATGTATATATATATATATATATATATATGTATGCGTGTATACATATATATATATATATGTATGCGTGTATACATATATATATATAAATATATATATATATATATACATACATATATATATTATATATATACACATATATAAACAATATTTCTCTCTTTCCCATTCTCATTATATTTGTTATTAACACCAGGAGAACATCCAATTATATAATCAACCGATTATATCAAATGGAGTGGCCATATCATAGCTTTCAACGTCTTGTTTGGGGATCAAGTACTAGAGAGAGAGAGAGAGAGAGAGAGAGAGAGAGAGAGAGAGAGAGAGAGAGAGAGAGAGAGAGAACAATATTTCATGATAAAAATAATAATTTACGGATCAGTTGAAAATTGAATGGCAACCAAGGTGGAATCATTTAAATATTTAGGAACCATGATCTCTAATACAGAGAATGACCAGGTTAAGTAAAATTTAGAGATGTAATCGCCTGAAATTACATATAAAAGTCAAGGTATACATCAGGTATTAAGGTATGTGTTAATGTATGGATATGAGTCGTGGTATGACAGTGAAAAAACATCCAACAGATTTAGTAGATTTGAGAACAAACCCTCAGAAGGAAATTGGGAATTAAATGGCAGGGCAGGATTACAAATGAATCTATAAGAGAGATTACTCGAGTGCCATATGTTGATGAGATCTTGGTGAGGGGTAGATGGAGATGGTTTGGATATGCTATTCGCACTTCCCATGAGAGATTAGTTCATCAAAATTTTAACTAGGCTTCATAAGGCACAAGAAGAGTAGGAGGACCCAGGCCTACATGGCTAAGGACTATGAAGCGTGAACTAGGAGATAAAGAATGGAGAAGTATTGATTTAAAGGCTCTAGATAGCGTTGACTGGCGAAATCTAACTGATGCCTTTTACATTAATAGGCGTATAAGGAGGTGATGATGAGGACTCCTCATTCTAAAACATTTATAAGACGGCTCTACCTACGAAAACATTGTTTTTGAGAAATACTTTTAAGAAATTAAGTAACCTTGTATAAAGCGTTTTCGAATGAATATAAATATAAATATATATATATATATATATATGTATGTATATATATATATATATATATATATATATATATATATATATATATATATATATATATATTCAATAAAATCCATAATATCCGCGAATAATATTTATAGACCAAGACCGCGATCTAGTTTTATTCACCAGCTCAGTCCGGGCAGCGAGGCGCGCAGCCAATCAGAGGCCGCAGAGATGATGACGTCATAGCCTTCCAGTAACATCGGACAGTGTAAACATTTCGTCGCGCGTGCTTCAAAGACTCAGGTTTTTTTTTTTTTTTTTTTTTTTTTTATGTGTGTGTGGTGTGTCGGGTTGTTTCGTGTTAATTTATCCGTGCAACAAGTCTATAAGTCCACATAGAGCCCTGAATCAAGAAGAACAACGCTATCCCTTTCAACGTAAGCAGCGCTTAGTGTTCGATAATGAGTGGCCATGTCAGGAGTGTAGGCTACGATGAATTAAGTGAAGATCTATGATAATACCTCTTTAGGACCATACTGACAGTGAGGTGGGGGATAGCGATTAGATTAACAGATTCTTTAACCAATGTAGCAAGATGTGATGATTAGGGGTTAACCAGGAATACAAAAACCAAAGAGAAACGTCAAAATGTAAACTTTACAGGGAGCTAATGTCAACGGGGTTGAGTGAGAAGAGTTAAAATTCATGGAAAGAGGAACAAACATGAAAAAGGAAGTTATCATAAAGGAATCATAGCCAAACCAAAGAGGTAAGAAATACATTATAGAAAAACGAAGAAAGTAAAGGAAATATGAATATTTATCAGTCAAAAATGATTAATTTAAAACAAAACTTAAAGTCGGTCAACTCACGCATTTAACAGTTGAAAAATCCAGTACTTATGTTCTTGGATTAGCCTCCGATGAGGTTGCCAGTTGTCCCCTTCAGTGGCCAGAGGAATTTGTACAAAAGTTAATGAAATTAGTTTGGGATTTGTATCATACTATCTCCCATGGAACAAAAGCATTTGAGGAACTGAGTGGAGACAGCGGATTCTACAATGTATTCGAGGAAGAAGAAGAGACTCCTGAGATGTTTGGAAACCACATATGGACATTCTAAGGCTGATTGGTGAGTACTAAACCCTCCTTCCTAGGTTAGATAGTTACAATGATTATTGGCCGATGAATAGATAGAATAGGGTACAATGTTTTAGTTGTTTTTCATTGTTTGTTGTGATTTTTATTATTTGTGATTTTACAAACATTTTCCAATTTACCTGTTGTTTTTTTTACGGGCTGCCAACGCAAGAGGCCGTGTCTTACGTAATGTAGGGTAATCGAAAACGAATGAACCTGATGTTATTTGACTCTCTTGCTATTTCTTGATCCTGAATTCCAGTATTTTCCTGAATAAATGTTACAGCCTGTCTCGTTTCATCTACATTTCTCGGTGGTTTTATTTTAAGGAGTCGTGGGGGGGGGTGTCAAGAACGTTATTCACAGTAATCGGAGAGTAATAATCACTAATAACGATCACATAAATAATCATTTGGCACCACTCATGATTTTTATTAATATTGATAAACATGTATGGTGTTAATAAGCTTTCATTATCGGAAAGTTTAATTTTACAATCATCCCAATTTATCGATCATTTTATGACAAGACATAAGGTGAATTCAATGGACAAAATCCACTTTGTCTACAAAATTGATATTAGATTTTTAGTTCAATGTAAAAGTAGAATATTTATTGCAAACAAACAAACGTTGATGAATGATAATCGCTAGTAATTACTAGTAATGAATAATTATGCATATCAATCAATAGTTAATAACTTTCAATGGTGTTCTTATTATGCCTTACATAACAACGGTCTTGCTAATCATAAGGCCTTAGGCCTATGCCAGTCACCACTAAAGAGGTTTATTTGTAGTATCACAGTACTAATGATATACAATGTTTTATTTTTAAAGGTTTGAAAACATGAACGTTAATTTTTTTTGGTTATTATTGTTTAATAGTTTCGTCCCTTTTCTTTGCTGCTCTTTAAGGGATAAGCTGTTTGAATAGTTTGCCAGGCTCACTGGTCGCTCCAGGCAAGGCCTACCAATTATTAGTCCACCCCTAGGCCCATGTAAATTGGTGTCTTGTTTATTGGGAAATATAAATTCATATTGGACTGAGGATATAATTATATATATATAT
>NC_090753.1:58323436-58350936 GCF_036898095.1 Palaemon carinicauda
GATGCCAATGTCTCCATTTAACGTACATTGTAAATCCTTGAGATTCCAGAAAAAAAAAAAAAACGTTGTGCCGAGTTTGAACAATTAATTCCAAAACGTTCGTGAACAAAAGGGAAAAAGGTGAAAAATTAAGAAAATTCCTTTCAAAATGTAGAATGTAAAGAGACAAGAAGTCGTGAGGTTGGGAACAATTTCGTCAAATCTTCAGCAAAACATTCTCAGACACGACGTTTTGAGAAGAATCTTTTTGTGATAGAATTTGTTGTGTGTAATTTTGCTTTATGCATTACTCTTAACGTTTATCAACGCTTGTATTATTATTATTATTATTATTATTATTATTATTATTATTATTATTATCATTATTACTTGTTAAGCTACAACCCAGTTGGAAAAGCAGGATGCTTTAAGGCAAGGGGCTCCAACAGGGAAAATAGCAAAGTGAGGAAAGGAAAAAAGGAAAACAAAATATTTCTGGAAGATTAACAACATTGAAATATGTATATTCTATATAAACTATAAAAAACGTCATAGAAACAAGTGGAAGAGAAAATGATAGAATAGTGTACCCGAGTGTACCCTCAAGCAAGAGCACTCTATCCTAAGATAGTGGAAGATCATGGTATAGATGTTATGGCACTACCCAAGACTAGAGAACAATGCTATGATTTGAAGTGAACTTCTAGAAGAGCTGCTTACCATAGCTAGAGTCTCTTCTACCCTTACCAAGAGGAAAGTGGCCACTGAACAATTATAGTGCAGTAGCTAACCCCTTGAATGAAGAACAACTGTTTGGTAATTTGTGTTGTCAGGTGTATGAGGACAGATGAGAATATGTAAAGAATAGGCCAGGCTATTGAGTGTGTGTGTGTAGGCAAAGGTGAAATGAACCGTAACCAGAGAGAAGGATCCAATGTAGTACTGTCTTGCCGGTCAAAAGACCCCTTAATTCTCTAGCGGTAGTATCTCAACGGATGGTTGGTGTCCTGGCCAACCTACTACCTAACAATGTTAAGGAAACCTTTTGCAATACAAATACTGTTCGTAACCTTCCACCCCTCTCTCTCTCTCTCTCTCTCTCTCTCTCTCTCTCTCTCTCTCTCTCTCTCTCTCTCTCTCTCTCTTGGTTACTGGACCAGATAGTGAAGGATTAATTATCCACTTTCCTACTGTTTTCTGGATAAGTTTATTGGATAAATTTCTGGTGGCCAATGACTCCCAACTGCTTCGAGGATTCCCAACTGCTCGCGCTCTGAGGATTCCTTCGAAGACTGACGACATTCATTCTCGTCTTCCTTTTCTGCTTTCGTTTTTTTATGTCATTAGACGCTTCTCGTCTGCAGCAATTTTCATTAGCATAAATTTATCCTAATCATTTGACATTTGCTTCTCTCATTTAGCCATTACGAATTCGAATGCATTACGGGGAACGTTTGACGTGATGGGGAGTGAGTTAGTGAGTATGTGCGTGTGTGTGTCTGTGCTTGCGATGTAAAAATGTCTAATATTAATTTGGTCTTAAGAAAATTATAAAAAATATATCGCCGAATATGTGTCACTGCCATTGTATGTTTTCATGTGTTTGATTTAAAAACAAATAATCACTTTGTTTGTTGTGGAAATAGTATGTTTATTTCCATGTACAGATAACGAGGCTCAAACGTTTTGATCCAATCCAAGAAAAATGCAAAATGATGTTAACGTTCGCAGCAACTGTTGGATAAGTTAAATTGAGATAAGGACCCTAATCAGCTATGGGAGATTCGTTATATGTTAGTTGAAATTACTTTAAGTATTATAATCTATCATCAAACTATAGGTTTAAAATCCACTCCTGAATGGCAGAGGCAGGGACAGGGACATTGCCCTATCAAACAGGACAGTGCCATAGAGACTGGCCATATATACATATGAACAGCGCCTAAGCTCCCTCTCCACCCAAACGAGGACCACGGAGGGCCAGGCAATGGCTGCTGATGACTCTGCAGATAGACTTATAGGCTCCTCCTAGCCCCCCCCCCCCATCCTTAGCTCACATGGACGGTGAGGTTGCACCAACCAAAGGAGCTAACGAGGTTGAGTGGGACTGGAACCTCAGTCAGGGACGTTACCACATGGGTCGCCAAAACCCATTTACCTTACGATTATTCGTAAGATCTGGTAATTCCATCTCACGTGTCGTAATGAATTTATTACCCTTGTATCTGTCTATCTTATTTTTGTGTCTTGAGGAGAGATCAAGATACGAATGATATGGATAACGCACGCATTTTCACTCTCAAGAACTCTTGATGTATCCATGAAATCTGTTTGATTAATATAGAATATCATAATGGTGAAAATTCTACTATTTTTCAAGAGTCTTAAACTGTGTATTGATTCAAGGTAGTTATGTATAGGTTAGACTTCAAAAGTTCAAACTTACAGCAAATATCTGGATGTTGAGCAGGCGGAGATAAGTCTCTTTTTAGAATTTACATATGAAAGATCTGTTTTGATGTTGTTACTATTCTTAAACTATTTTATTTTAATTTTTAATTATTCATCATATAGTATTTTTATTACCTTATTTCATTTCCTCACTGGGCTATTTTTCCCTGTTAGAGCCCTTGGGCGTACAGCTTCTTGCTTTTCCAACTATTGTTGTAACTTCGTTAGTAATAAAGATAATAGTGATAATAATGATGATGATGATGATAGCTGCTTAAAAAAAAAATCGTTTGCTTACCCAAAGATTTAGGGAAGTTTAAGTTTTCTATTGAGCATAAAAATTCTTTAGAAAGTTTATAAAATGAAAGGTTTAGAGAAGCTTAAGTCTGGCATCAGTTTTTCTATTATGGGATTGCCTTTTGGAGAGAGAGAGAGAGAGAGAGAGAGAGAGAGAGAGAGAGAGAGAGAGAGAGAGAGAGAGAGAGAGAGAGAGAGGAGAGGCGTATCAACTGCCAGTCTTATATCAATCTCTGGAATGTTTTATGTTCTTAATGTTCTTTCCATGGAACGTTTTATCCCCTCGAAGGCCACCAAAGGGAACATTAAAAGGGGGTTATATGTTTGGCTTCACAGGTCATGAAAGGAACAAAGAAAATTAATTGGGTTTTCGTATTAGTAAAAATCTTGCTGGTAACATAGAAACATGTCATTACACAACATCTATAATGTTTATAACTTCCATAAGGCTAAAATCAATGGCTACAGCTCCACATGTACTCACTGCACAGCCTCTACAACCTTAGCAACGCTTCCAGAAGGCTGATTATTATCTAACTAAAACAGAAGTATAAGCTGAAGATCATTCAAACTTATAAACATCCCATGCAAAGGAAGAAATAGAAACCTTTTAGGAAAATATCAAGATCTTATAAGATTTTCTGTGATCAACATATTCTGAAGGAGTGTTTTAATTCTTTCATTCTATCTTGTTTCGAGTATTGTTCGCCTGTCTGGTTTTCAGCTGCTGATTCTCATCTTAATTTCTCCACGGAGTCAGATTTCAGAAAAACGTCAAAATCTGACATTTCTTCAAACCTGTTTGTTGCTCTTTTCGATTTTCGCCAACAACTGACATTTCCCTGAATTAGTTTTTCTTAAAGGAACAATTTGTGTTATGTTGCTATTGTTGTTGTTTTATCATCATCATCATCATCATCTCCCCCTTCGCTTATTGACGCAAAGGGCATCGGATAGATTTCGCCATACATCTCTAACTCGAGCTTTTAAATTGATACTTCTTCATTCATTATCTCCTACTTCACTTTTCATAGTCCAGTGCCTTGTGAAGCCCAGCCAAACGTTTAGTTGTTTTTATAAGGGTATTTTTATGTCGGTTTGGCAATGGTTAAACTCTGTTGTGGTCGATTTTCAAAGGAACCTACTTTTTAATTATTTTTTTTTTTATTTTTGCTGCACTAATAAGGAATTTAAACATTAGCACTTCACTGAGGAACTCATTTGGCTAGGTTGTTTACCGATGTTCGCCTATGTTTACCGATGTTTAACCATGTTTACCGATGTTCGCCTATGTTTACCGATGTTTAACCATGTTTACCGTTGTTTTAATAAAGGTGGGCCTTTCATAATACCGATGAAATTACTTCTAAACTATAGTTTTATTAATCATTTGTTTTATCATTTTTTTCCTTACTATTTATGTTCATTTCATTGTTTTTCTTACTTTTTTTCTTATGATTAAGCTTTACTCTTCAACATTACAAATTCCGTTAAATGAGTATTATATTTATTCGAAATTTGTAAAATTTAATGATCATAAATAAAAATTAATCTTTTCCACTCTTTGAAAAATATTATCGATATCGATTTATTAACAGATTAAACTTTACATTTACCAATCTTGTAACGCGATATTTTAACTCAGTATATCTAAATTGAATGACTGATTTACATTTCTAGCGACGCACGTGATTATTTGTTTTCTTGAAATGTATCTTGATAAACTATCATTGTCTTATTAACTATTCTCGGTTTTTCTAACCGAGGCGCATTTGCACTCAATCACATCGGTGCCCTTTTAGCTCGGAAAAGTTTCCTGGTAGCTGATTGGTTGCAAGTATTGTGTCCGAATGGTATCATTGTTTTCAAATAATTACCAAGTCATTTGAATTGAAACTTATCTACCTACATTTCTTCAGATATATATATTTTATAAATAAATAATGTTAACGAATAAAGAGATTATAAAGTATTGTGATGATTAGTCTAGATTTAATGACACTCGCCGAAGTCAACGACAGGAGATTGTTTTTCGGATGCATAATTTTGTAACTTTTCACATATTTTAACACAAATTGCGATAAATTACTCTTAGCATTAAAAAAAAAAAAGTGTCGTTATAAACTTTTTTTTGAATACCAGACGCTACTTAAACCATGGAATTAATAAAACACTCTTTTTGTGGAAAGTTGTGGGGAGGTAAAAGGAACAGCCTTGTGGCAACTACGGAGGCGGGGATGGAAAAGAGATGGGGGGGGGGGGGGCGGCTGGTTACATATTTTTATCTAATTCAGTCATTGGAAAAGTGTTGCAGTTTGTAGAAAGGATGCTGGTTACAGATTTATATCTAATTCAGTCATTGGAAAAGTGTTCTAATTTGTAGAAAGGATGCTGGTTATAGATTTATATATTAATTCAGTCATTGGAAAAGTGTTCTAGTTTGTAGAAAGGATGCTGGTTACAGATTTATATATAATTCAGTCATTGGAAAAGTGTTCTAGTTTGTAGAAAGGATGCTGGTTACAGATTTATATCTAATTCAGTCATTGGAAAAGTTTTGCAGTTTGTAGAAAGGACGCTGGTTACAGATTTATATTTAATTCAGTCATTGGAAAAGTTTTGCAGTTGTAGAAAGGATGCTGGTTATAGATTTATATCTAATTCGGTCAATGGAAAAGTTTTGCAGTTTGTAGAAAGGATGCTGGTTATAGATTTATATCTAATTCAGTCATTGGAAAAGTTTTGCAGTTTGTAGAAAGGATGCTGGTTACAGATTTATATCTAATTCAGTCATTGGAAAAGTTTTGCAGTTTGTAGAAAGGATGCTGGTTATAGATTTATATCTAATTCAGTCATTGGAAAAGTTTTGCAGTTTGTAGAAAGGATGCTGGTTATAGATTTATATCTAATTCAGTCATTGGAAAAGTTTTGCAGTTTGTAGAAAGGATGCTGGTTACAGATTTATATCTAATTCGGTCAATGGAAAAGTTTTGCAGTTTGTAGAAAGGATGCTGGTTATAGATTTATATCTAATTCGGTCATTGGAAAAGTTTTGCAGTTTGTAGAAAGGATGCTGGTTACAGATTTATATCTAATTCAGTCATTGGAAAAGTTTTGCAGTTTGTAGAAAGGATGCTGGTTATAGATTTATATCTAATTCGGTCAATGGAAAAGTTTTGCAGTTTGTAGAAAGGATGCTGGTTATAGATTTATATCTAATTCAGTCATTGGAAAAGTTTTGCAGTTTGTAGAAAGGATGCTGGTTACAGGTTTATATCTAATTCAGTCATTGGAAAAGTTTTGCAGTTTGTAGAAAGGATGCTGGTTATAGATTTATATCTAATTCGGTCATTGGAAGAGTGTACTATTTTGTAGAAAGGATGCTGGTTATAGATTTATATATTAATTCAGTCATTGGAAAAGTGTTCTAGTTTGTAGAAAGGATGCTGGTTATAGATTTATATCTAATTCGGTCATTGGAAATGTGTTCTAGTTTGTAGAAAGGACGCTGGTTACAGATTTATATTTAATTCAGTCATTGGAAAAGTGTTCTAGTTTGTAGAAAGGATGCTGGTTACAGATTTATATTTAATTCAGTCATTGGAAAAGTTTTGCAGTTTGTAGAAAGGATGCTGGTTATAGATTTATATCTAATTCGGTCATTGGAAATGTATTCTAGTTTGTAGAAAGGACGCTGGTTACAGATTTATATTTAATTCAGTCATTGGAAAAGTGTTCTATTTTGTAGAAAGGATGCTGGTTACAGATTTATATTTAATTCAGTCATTGGAAAAGTGTTCTAGTTTGTAGAAAGGATGCTGATTACAGATTTATATCTAATTCAGTCATTGGAAAAGTGTTCTAGTTTGTAGAAAGGATGCTGGTTACAGATTTATATTTAATTCAGTCATTGGAAAAGTTTTGCAGTTTGTAGAAAGGATGCTGGTTACAGATTTATATCTAATTCAGTCATTGGAAATGTGTTCTAGTTTGTAGAAAGGACGCTGGTTACAGATTTATATTTAATTCAGTCATTGGAAAAGTGTTCTATTTTGTAGAAAGGATGCTGGTTACAGATTTATATTTAATTCAGTCATTGGAAAAGTGTTCTAGTTTGTAGAAAGGATGCTGATTACAGATTTATATCTAATTCAGTCATTGGAAAAGTGTTCTAGTTTGTAGAAAGGATGCTGGTTACAGATTTATATTTAATTCAGTCATTGGAAAAGTTTTGCAGTTTGTAGAAAGGATGCTGGTTACAGATTTATATCTAATTCAGTCATTGGAAAAGTGTTCTAGTGTGTAGAAAGGATGCTGGTTACAGATTTATATTTAATTCAGTCATTGGAAAAGTTTTGCAGTTTGTAGAAAGGATGCTGGTTACAGATTTATATCTAATTCAGTCATTGGAAAAGTGTTCTATTTTGTAAAAAGGATGCTGGTTACAGATTTATATCTAATTCAGTCATTGGCAAATGGCATTTGTACCGTCTGCCCCCCCCCCCCCCCCCATCATAAGAACGACTAAAGGAGATGGGAGAAGCAACCCCTTAATTAAGAGAATGGGGAAAGGCGGTATGAATAATTGTTATGGTTACTAGCACATAGGATTATCAGGTATTCCGGGGAAGATTTGTAATGGCAATTTGAATGTAAAATAGCCAGTAGATACATAACAAGAATTGCTCTACTAAACATTAATGAGAATATTTACCATGTTTTACAAGTTTCATGAAACCCTCGTAGTTCACCTATTAATAAAAATCTGCATAAATTTGTAACGTAATACAGACCTGTGGTTTATATCTCTATGGTTTGAGACTCAGATGACAAGTCTGACGAATTTTGAAGGTCAATGACAAATTTCCAGAACGAGTTTCAAAAAAGTAGTTTCAAATGCCAAAGAGTATCATCATGAACACAGCTTCTGCTGATATCCGATATTCCAGGATTTTTCTTGTTGTGTTTGAGAAATCAGTTATCACAGAAATGTCTCCACAAATACAGTCTCAACGGAGAGATGGTCGAAGCAAGGCTCTGCTCTAATGCATTGGCCTTACTCTTTATATACACTAGTCCCGTTTTCTATAAAAATACAGAAAGTGTTTGGATGTGGGCTATACTGCACAATAAGCAAAGCTAAATACGTGGATAAATTTTGATAATTTGTCACCTTTTTTTACTAGAATACGACAACTACCATTTTATCTTGACATTAACTTTTAATATTTCAAAATAAACCTTTTTAACATGTGATCAGCACCCTAACCCATTTTCCATCAAGCTAGGACCAGGGAGTGCCAGGCAATGGCTGCTGATGACTCAATAGGCAAACCTATAGCCTCCCTCAAAGCCCCCAGCCCCCATCCCTAGCTCACAATGATGGTGAGGTCGGAGACACTACAAAAATCCATTCTAATGAGGAAATATCATCAAAGTTACATTTTTCTATTTTATATGTTGATTTAATAATGTAAAATTTATATTTTATGGAGCATTATGTAGAATGCATTTACCGAATTATTGATATTGGATAATAGAAGTAAAGTAACTGGAATTAATGTGGAGCAAGGAACTTTTAATTGAATTTTCGTTTAACGACCCATTGACATTCATTTAACGACCTTTAATGACTTAGTCATTTAAGTGAGCATGTTGATATCGTTTTTAATTTAAGCGTAGATTTAGATCATTTCAATATCGTTCACTTTGTGGTAAATTTGGAAAGCGAGATAAACAACACAGGGGTTATAAAAAAGATGCCACGGGAAAAGCACAAAAGAATGGTCACTGTCTGTAAAGAATGTCTTGTTCATATTTTTACCTCCCCCAACGAAGTTGGAAGGAGGTTATATTTTACCCGGTTTGTGTGTTTGTTTTATAACAGCTTCCTGGCTAGAATTTTAATCATAGAGTAATGAAACTTGCGGGGATTAACTTATATGTAAAAAGCTGGAAATGATTAAATCTTGGAAGGTCAAGGTCACGGTCAGGCAAAATGTCCAATTCACGTAATCAGCCATAAGTTTGCACCTCGTTATCACAGAGACTTTAAACTTGGTTCATTTTTGAGTGTATGGAAATCCACGCCAATTAATACATGTTAAAGTCAAAGGTCAAGGTCAAGGTTGTGGAAAGGGTCGAGAAATAAGCTGCTACTTGGTTCATTCTGATTGTGATACTTATGATCTTAAGTCGTTGATACACTTATATACTTTCCTAAACTTATGAGAATGGATTTTCTTTAGGATATACTAGGGCAAAACTGATACATTTTGGCTCGTGTGATGGGCCGAGAGAAGGTTGTGACTCAAAGACAGGATGAAAGCAACTGAGTGAGTTTATTATAGAACAATCTCCTTTATATACAAAAGCTCAATGCAGCAAGAAATTTTATGTTCAAAATCGACACCAGTACCGGTGAGAAAAACAGGCATGTTTATTCAAGTTCTTTTTAGTGCAAGGGAAGAGCGAAGATACAAGCACAAAATGAACTATGTACGATCGTGTGACACACGGTTGGTACATAGCTCCCCCCCTAAAAATGACATACTGTACATGTTAAATAGGGTGCCCTGATCTAGTGGGGTGAACTGTAGGCGGGTCATCTAACAGGAGATAAGCAGGTTTTAGACGATCAATGGAGACCCAGTCTTATTTGCCATGAATGCTTTGTAGGAATGCTTTCGGACTGAGTCGGATCACAAGGAAAGGGCCCGTGTAAGGGGGCGTTAGCGGTGGCTTGCTAGTGTCGTTGCGCAGGAAGACGTGGAGTAAATTTTCCCACGACGTGACGTATGCGCTGGAGATTGTCGGAGGAGGTTGTAGAAGGAAAAAATTCGGCAGGGACGACCAACGGGTTGCCATACACCCTTTCAGCCGCCGAGACGTCGAGGGCGTCTTTAGGAGTGGTCCTTAGTCCCAGGAGGACCCAGGGAAGCTGAATAAACCAGTTGGAATCCTTGCAGCGGGACATCAAAGCTGCTTTGAGGGTGCGATGAAGACGTTCAACCATTCCATTGGCAGCGGGGTTGTAGGCCGTTGTCTGATGAAGGGTGATGCCCAGGAGATTTGCTAATGATGTCCACAATTGAGAGGTGAAAGTAGTACCCCTGTTAGAAGTAATATGCTCAGGGATACCAAATCTTGCAATCCATCCTGAGAGTAAGGCAGATGTATAAGAGGCGGACATTGCAGTTTCCATGGGAATGGCTTCAGGCCAATGAGTGGAGCGCTCGATGACGGTAAACAGGTAACGATGTCCTTGTGATGTTGGTAGGGGGCTTACAACATCGACGTGAATGTGTGCGAAACGACGCTGAGGTTGAGGAAAGGTGCCCACTCCTGAATCCGTGTGTCGATGTACTTTAGAAGTTTGGCAAGAAGTACAGGCGGGGACCCAATCTTTAGCATCCTTAGAAATGCCGTGCAAAATGAACTTCGTCTTCAGCAGCTGTGCAGTAGAACGGCACATGGGATGTGAAAAGCTGTGAATGAAATCAAACACCTGCCGGCGCATGGGAGCAGGAATACAAGGTCGCGGTCTACCAGTACTGACGTCACAGAGGAGGGTGGTGTTGGAGTCTTCAAGGGGGAAGTCTTCCCAACGGAGGGATGTGCACGATGTCCTACATGCTTGATACTCTGGATCCTGTCGTTGGGCTTCAGCCAGGGCTTTGTAATCCAATCCCAGTTGAACAGCAGCCAACGTGTTTCTTGACAGGGCATCGGCAACGGGATTCATTTTCCCAGGGACGTATTGAAGGGTGCAATTGTATTCAGCCATGGCGGAGAGATGTCGGCGTTGACGGGCGGACCAGGCGTCAGACTGTCGAGTGATAGCGTGCACCAGAGGCATGTGGTCTGTGCGAATGACGAAGGGTGTACCTTCTAAGAAATGGCGAAAGTGACGGACAGCCAAGTGCACCGCCAGCAATTCGCGATCGAAGGTATAATAACCCGATTCAGCCTTGGACAGTTTTCTGCTGAAGAAGGCAAGTGGGCGGGGCGAGCCGTTGACCACCTGCTCGAGTACTGCACCAATAGTGACGTCGCTGGCATCGGTGGAGGGACTGGAGAGGGGCATGTGGGATAGGAAAAGTGAGAGCCGCAGCAGTTGATAGGGCCTTCTTTTCATTTCAGAAGGCCGCTTCTTGAAGGGGATCCCACTTCAGGTCCTTTGGCTTGTCCTTGAGGGAGGCGTAGAGGGGAACAAGAGTGGTAGCAATGGGTGGCAGAAAACGGTGATAATAGTTTATCATGGGCAAGAATTCATGCAGAGCTTTGACTGTCGAGGGCGCGGGGAAGTCCTGAACGGCTGCTACCTTCTCAGGGAGGGGATGGACTCCTTCAGGAGTGATGCGGTGCCCTAAGAACGGCACTTCGTTGGCGCCAAAGGTACACTTGTCGTACCGGACTACAAGGCCGTTTTATTGCAGGCGGTCGAGCACGATGCGCAGGTGACAGAGGTGTTCCTCTTTTGAGGAGGAGACCACAAGTATGTCGTCCACATAACATACACAGAAGGGGAGGTCCCCTAAGATGCCATCCATGAGACGTTGAAACGTGGCCCCAGCATTATGAAGGCCAAAACAGGAGTAATTGAAGGTGTATGTACCAAATGGAGTGGTGATGGCGGTCTTGGGGATGTCTTCTGGGTTCATAGGCTCCTGATAATACGCCTTCAGGAGGTCGAGCGTAGGGAAAACCTTCGCTTTGTGCAGGTAGGAGGTCACGTCGGCAATGTTTGGGAGGGGGTAGTGATCTGGTTCTGTTTGCATGTTCAGGCGCCTGTAATCCCCGCACGGACTGAGGGAGCCGTCTTTCTTCAGGACGATGTGTAAGGGTGACGACCATGGGCTGGAGGCCTTTTGGCAAAGGCCCATTCCCTCCATTTCGGCGAACGTCTGTTTGGCGGCTGCCAATCGTTGCGGTGCCAGACGTCTGAATTTTGCGAAGACTGGGCGTCCCGTCGTCTTGATATGGTGATAAATACCGTGCTTGGCAGGAGCCGTGGGCGTTTGGCGAAGTTCTGGACGGAAAACTTCCGGGTACGACTTGAAGAGGTGGGCGTAGGCATTTGTGGGTGCGCTGATGTGGAGAGCGAGGTTAGAGGGGGCGGGTTGAAGAGGTGTAGATATAATATATTAGATATTACTTGTTTAAAATACATGATCTACAGGTCACTGTGGAAGTAAAAGAAGTGTGAGAAATGTCATAGTCATATCATAAACAGGATGCGAATGCCAAACCTCAGCAATGTAACATTTTTTATGAAGAGTAAACACAACCAAGCCCGTGAGAAAGAAGTTGTCTGTGAGAACGGAACAAGTACCTTCCGGTATTAATGTTGTGTTTACTATAAATCCTTGAGTTCTGAGATAACTGTATAAACTTTAACGTGAATATGGATATTTGTGGCAGTTCACTTTGAGATGTCATACGGAATGGTCATCCGACCAAACCATCTATACTCCTGTGATGGAGATGTTAATACTTTTTTAAAAAATAAGCTATTTTAAAGTTAACTTACTTAGACTTTACTTGAAGATGTAACTTACCAAATTTAACTCTAACTCATTGAAGATGACATTTGAAGAGAACCCAAATGTGTGTTAACAACAGTAGCACACCAATATAGACAAGTATGAGTTTGCGTTGACCAATCGTCGGTGGGCGACATCGACCAGGAGGTGGAAATGAGAGGGGAAATCCGCACCGAGGATTGGCAATGTGACGTCAGCAACGAGAAACTTCCAATTAAATTTACCATTTCCGAACGATAATGTGAGGTTCTCGTAACCGTAGGTGGGTATCGCAGATCCGTTGGTAGCTACCAAGCGGACGTCGGCAGACGTAGGCAGACTACGTCGTGTCCTGAAGAGTTCCTTTGGCAAAAGAGAATAACAAGCACCTGTGTCTACCAAAATTCGCACGCCCGTTCCTGCATCATGTAAAAAGAAAAGATTAGAAACACGGGAGGCCACCGCCACGAGCGATGGCCTACTTACACATTTTTTTGGCCACTGACAATTCTTGGCACATTTCTTCGCGGTTGCCCCGAATCTGAAGTGGTAGTAGCAGAACTGTGGCGGATGGGAGGTAGTAAGTGGCTGTAGAAGTCGTTGGTTGGAGCACGAGCGAGTGGTGGGTGGTGCGTGGCTTTGTCGCCGCTTCGGCACATCACGGGGTAGGCGTGTATGTCCTACGGCATTCACGTCAGTTTCGGTTGACGTTGAATAGGCATCCTCTTCGTCAGGGGTGGAGGCGTTGAGGGAGGTCTTGAAGTGGCTGTCCATAAGGGCGTCAGCTTTGGTCATCAAGTCCTTTATGGGTGAACTATCGACATCGGGTATGGCAGCGGGTACAGGTTCGGGTAAACGGCATATCCAAAGGGCATGAAGTAGGTTCACCTCACAAGGAGAGCCGTCTGCGGCAGGTTGAAGGCGAGCAATACTGGTTATTTTCCTGGGGGCGAGCGAAGCCCTTTGGTCCCCCAACGGTTGTTGCGAGAACTGATAAAGCTTTGCTATACGGGCGGCTGGCAATGGCGAGTACTGCTGCAGAAGGTATGTTTTGAGGGCGTCATACGCTATTGGGGTGTTTCCTTGTTCACAAAGCCAGTCGGATATTCCCGGGAAGGTGTCCTCGGGTATCGCCGCGAGAACACAATCTGCTTTGGTGGTTGAGCGAGTCACGCCCTTGATGCGAAACTGGACTTTTGCGCGCTGAAACCAAGCAGACGCCTCTCAGCTGACGAATGATGAAAGTTTCAATGGGGCAACTGCAACGCCAACTTCCGTAGAGTCCGTCATAGTACCAATGATGGAGGGGCAAGGTGGGGTGGAAGGCGGGAGGAGCGAGTCGACTTCCGGGGTCACCAATGTGACAGGCCGAGAGAAGGTTGTAACTCAAAGACCGGATGAAAGCAACTGAGAGAGTTTATTATAGAACACTCTCCTTTATATACAAAAGCTCAATGCAACAAGAAATTTCATGTTCAAAATCGACACCGTTACCGGTGAGAAAAACAGGCATGTTTATTCAAGTTCTTATCAGTGCGAGGGAAAAGCGAAGATACAAGCACAAAATGAACTATGTACGATCATGTGACACACGGTTGGTACACTCGTTTCTCATTAGTTTAGTTTAGCTTTTTTTTTATTCTCTTGCTTATGGATAAACTTAGGCACAATATTCCATCTGAGGCCTTGTTCCCTTTTCTTACTGGGCTATTTTTCCCTGTTGTAGCTCTTTGACTTATAGCATCCTGCTTTCACAAGTAGGGATGTAATAATAATAATAATAATAATAATAATAATAATACAAAAGGCCATGAAATCTATCTTTATTTGCTTGCAACAATAAAAACTACTTTTCCTGTTGTAACGGTTGACTTTCGTCCACATTTTCTGCAAACATTTAACTCCCTTTTATGTCATTACATCATCAACCAATTCAGTTCCCCCTAGATCTTACTACAGATTACTAACTTCTCATTATTTTATTATTAATATTAACATTTTTCAGTCACTTTTCATGGTTTTAATTCGATATGAAAAAGTACCAGTCTCCTCTGACAAACCATGCCATGCTTTTTCCAGTCCCTGCAGTTTTTCATTTCTATCACCAATTATAACTAAGACTCGTTGCTCTTCAGTTGTTTTGAACAAATTACGTTTTACCCTGCCACTCTACACCATCTGCAACATATAATTAGACACACATTTGGGCAAACATTATTGAGTTTCAAAGATATTCTCGGCTAAATAATGAGGATTATATATATATATATATATATATATATATATATATATATATATATATATATATATATATATACATATATATGTGTGTGTGTGTTTGTGTGTACGGGTATGTGTGCGAGAGTGTGTGTAAGCGTTCCTAAAAGGTATCTCTGTTAAGCTTTTTAGAATTCTTTACATTTCTTTTCCCTTGATTTCTCTCCGTGATATTTCCCGCACTTATTTTTCGGCCTTTTAGTGCTGAGACGCCGTTGGAATTTTAAAGCCCTGAAGATAATCGCCATTTTGAAATATTGCTCCTGTTTAAAAAGGAAATATCTCTGGAGTGGAGGAAGAAGACTCTCTCTCTCTCTCTCTCTCTCTCTCTCTCTCTCTCTCTCTCTCTCTCTCTCTCTCTTTATGAAGAATCTTATTTTGATCACTCTCTCTCTCTCTCTCTCTGATTAAAGAATCTTCCATTGATCTCTCTCTTTCTCGCTGTCTGTCTCTCACATTCTCTCTCTCTCTCACTCTCTCACAGTGGTTGAAGAATCTTCCTTTGATCTCCCTCGCTCTGGTTGAAAAAACTTCCTTAGATCTCTCTCTCTCTCTCTCTCTCTCTCTCTCTGGTTGAAAAAAATTCCTTAGATCTCTCTCTCTCTCTCTCTGGTTTAAAAAAACTTCCTTAGATCTCTCTCTCTCTCTCTCTCTCTCTCTCTCTCTCTCTCTCTCTCTCTCTCTCTGGTTGAAAAGACTTCCTTAGATTTTTTTTTCTCTCTCTCTCTCTGGTTGAAAAGACTTCCTTAGATTCTCTCTCTCTCTCTCTCTCTCTCTCTCTCTCTCTCTCTCTCTCTCTCTCTCTCTCTCTGGTTGAAAGAACTTCCTTAGATCTCACTCTCTCTCTCTCTGGTTGAAAGAACTTCCTTAGATCTCTCTCTATCTCTCTCTCTCTCTCTCACTCTGGTTGAAAGAACTTCCTTAGATCTCTCTCTATCTCTCTCTCTCTCTCTCACTCTGGTTGAAAGAACTTCCTTAGATCTCTCTCTATCTCTCTCTCTCTCTCTCTCTCTGGTTGAAAGAACTTCCTTAGATCTCTCTCTCTCTCTCTCTCTCTCTCTCTCTCTCTCTGGTTGAAAGAACTTCCTTAGATCTCTCTCTCTCTCATTCTCTCTCGTTGAAAAAACATTCTTTGATCTCTCTCTCTATCTCTCTCTCTCTCTCTCTCTGGTTGCAGAATCTTCCTTTGATCTCTCTCTCTCTCTCTCTCTCTCTCTGTATCACTCTATGGTTGAAGAATATTCCTTTGATCTCTCTCTCTCTCTCTCTCTCTCTCTCTCTCTCTCTCAGTCTGTATCACTCTATGGTTGAAGAATATTCCTTTGATCTCTCTCTCTCTCTCTCTCAGTCTGTATCACTCTATGGTTGAAGAATATTCCTTTGATCTCTCTCTCTCTCTCTCTCTCTCTCAGTCTGTATCACTCTATGGTTGAAGAATATTCCTTTGATCTCTCTCTCTCTCTCTCTCTCTCTCTCTCTCTCTCTCTGTCGTTGAAGAATCCTCCTTTTGAAGTGTCTTTCATATTGGGGTCCATTCTTTTAAAGTGAATCGCTATCTGAGGATAGACCCGTTTCTTCTCTTTGCTGAAATATATATTTTGCTTTCACGAGATGTCACAATGGAAAGAAAATGTGCCATTTTATAGCATTTACAGGAAAAGAAGAAAAGAAGGAAGATATCTTGTAAGTGAAAGTAATCTTTATGGAAGACATAATATTTTACGAAATGCGTCTTCACAGCAATGCTCCAGATAAATAAAGCAAATAGAAATTGCATTACTCCGTTTTTTATATATATTTATATTTTTTATATGATTTCCTCAAGAAATCATTTTATTTATATCCCTACTATATATATATATATATATATATATATATATATATATGTATATATATGTATGTGCTGTCACGCTTAGTGGCGAGAGATTGTATGCATACCCTGGCGAGGAGGGGTTACCCCGAGAGGTACACACTGAAACCACACTCTCCCACAAAATGCCGAACCATTAGGTTGTAGTTAGGAAAGGAGGGGGGAGGGAGTGAGATGGATTGAGCCTGTGTGTGTGCATAAATATTTTAACGTCTCGGGTACACTGGTTAGAAATATTTAGCTTTCAGGTACGACACATCATTACATGAAATATTTTTTGAGCAGAACTATTTCACGAAACCCACATTTCCCCATGAACCTCAATGAAAATGATTCCACTATTTACACCTTGAATGCCTCCACTCTCTCTCTCTCTCTCTCTCTCTCTCTCTCTCTCTCTCTCTCTCTCTCTCTCTCTCTCTTTTTTTTTGAAGATGCATTCATGTATATTTCAAGTGCTCTACATCTCCCTCCCCCCTCCTGGATCTCTTTCCCCCTTTTCCCGTTTTTTTCATGATGTTTGGTACTCGGTTCCTTCGCGGTTAAATTGCAACTTCTCTGTGAAGAGGTCCTTTGGGAGGAGTGAGAGAATAGGCCACTTTACGGGCTGCATATACTCTCTCTCTCTCTCTCTCTCTCTCTCTCTCTCTCTCTCTCAGGGAAGGCTATAATGTTGGAACAACAGGGAAGGGGAACAAATTTAAAGCCATATTTTCACTCTCTCTCTCTCTCTCTCTCTCTCTCTCTCTCTCTCTCTGGGAAGGCTATAATGTTGGAACGACAGGCAAGGGGAACAGATTAAAAACATATCTACTTACTTCTTAGTACGCTTTTTAACAGAACCCCAACCTCTCTCTCTCTCTCTCTCTCTCTCTCTCTCTGGGAAGCCTATAACGTTGAAACGATTGTTGAGGGAAACGTATTGAAAGAACTATTATTGACGAATTTGTAACAGTTTTTGTAATGTGAACAATACCATTAGATGAGTTCAAGTGGAACATTTTGGCATAGGAAAAGATAGACCATGAATTACACAACCCGAATATTTCATGCAACGTGTGTTTCAAAGACCAAGAGGGCTTTTATATTTTTTTGACTACACATATATACACTCAAGGACGCATGTAGATATATATATATATATATATTATATATATATATATATATATATATATATATATATATATATATTTATATATATATATATATATATATATATATATATATATATATATATATATATACACTGTATATTACAATAAATGTTTACATAAATATGCGTGTGTATATATATATATATATATATATATATATATATATATGTCTATTTAAATAGAGGTAAAAGAGGGACAGAACCATGCAATGATATTTTCCTCTCTATATATTTATATATTCCTTTATGCATTTACATATTTATTTCCCATCCTATAATGGCTTCCTTTTATAAATGCCCAACTTTGATGTCACTACTTTATTTGTTAATAGATTTTAATTATTTATTCATATATTTGTTTGTGTATTTGTTACATTTACTTACCTATTAGCACTTTTCGAAATTCTTTGAATACCGTCGTTTTGTTTTGTATTCAATTTGTATATTTTTATTCTATTTTATTTTTATATTTTATATATTTGTATATTTTATATATTGAGAAGAAAATAATGTTTTATTGTTGTAAAACACTAAAATACTCCAGGATATACTTACGTATTCCTTTACTTATGTGGAAGGGTTGTAGTGGCCGATGTGGTAACGTCACTGACTGGTGAACGCCAGACCCGTTCAAACTCGTTAGTTCCTTTGGTCGTTTCAAAGTCATTATCCTTATGAGCTAAGTATGGGTGGTTTGGGGGAGCCTATAGATCTATGTGCTGAGTCATCAGCATCCATTGCTTGGCCCTCCTTGGTCCTAGCTCCGGTGGAGAGCGGCCTTGGCCGCTGATCATATGGACATATGGTCAACAGGTATTGTCCCGCTCGATAGGGCAATGTCCCTGTGCCTTTCCTTTGCCATTCATGAGCGACCTTTAAACCTTTAGATGCACTGTTTGATCCTTTATTTTTTTTTTTTTTTGTTCTTGATTTCTTTATTCTTAATAAACTAACACCATTATTTTTCTTCATTTCATGACAAATGATTATGAAACCAAATTATTTTTCTTAGTTTTTTTTATAAACTCAAAATAACAAAACAAAATATTTTGTTACAAATACGTGAAAAAAAGTCAACAACAAAAACAATATTTTTCTTTTTAGTTATTGGTTATGAACTTAAAACTATCTAAAAAAAAAAACTTTGCAAATACATAAAAAAGTCCCATTCAACGGGAAGTAACTAAAAAGCCAACACTGAATGACAGCTCAAGGGGAAGGGGAAATAGAAATGAAGAGAAAAGAGAAGGAAGGTTGAAGAAGAGAGAAGAATAATGAAATAGTGTACCAAAATACTATTGCTTTTTATCTCTTGATCTCTCCCGCACTGATAATAGAAAAACCTTATTAAGCTTGCCATTGCATGTTTCACATTGCTTGGATTATTGTGACATTATTGCTCTCAACTGTTTGTATATAAGGTCGTTATCTGTTGAATAAACCTCACTTGCATTCAGCTTGCCTCTCTGTTTATACCTAACAGTCACCTCGCACAAGAGGTATTGAGAAGTTAAGAGAGGAGAATGATGAGGTAGAGGAAGTGAGGAGTTCAACTTGAGAGAAAGTAAAATGAAAAAACGAGATGAACGGATTGATAAAGATGACTCTAAAGGAAAACAACGAAGGACTAAAAAGAAACTGAAAGTAGAGGAGAAAGTATAATTAACGATGATAGGAAAGAAAAAGCAATCAGAAATAAAACCCAAAATAGGAAAACCGAAGAGAAAATGGAAGATGAAGGTAAAGGAAAAAGAAAGGAAATGAAAAGGAGAGACAAGAAGAAAAAAACCATAGACAAATTATGTGAAATCTTTAGAAGAGGAAAATTAAAGAAAAATTAAAAGGAAAATTAACCAAAAGGAAAATAGATTATAAATCCTCTATTATCAACAGGTGAAAATATGACTCATTTGGACATTCCCATAAATCCTTTTCAATGACGTGATTTATAAAGACATTCCGAACGATTAAATAATAATAATGATTAGTTATACTCATTACGATGACGACGTTAATTGAATGGTTTATATCCTATTGGCGTCACAATAGTGAAGGTCATGAGATAGTGACAAGTGTCAGTCATGCATGACATGAATGGTTTTGAAATTGATTGGGATTTTAATTGGCTGAGTGAATCAGTTGTTATCAGGGGAGAGAAATGGTTCATCGCTGAAGCTGTCACTAGGATTAAGCATTATGTATCCATATTATAAAAATACATATTGTGTTCATTATGTATACATACCATAGGGATACATGTTGTGTTCATTATGTATCCATAGCTTTAGAATGCATATTTTGTTCATTACAGATTCATACCAATTTGATACATGTGTTCATTATGTATCCATTTCATAGATTCATATTGTGTTCAATATGTATCTGTACCTTAGAGATACATATTGCGTTCGTTAGGTATCCATACCATATAGATGCATATTGTGTTCATTATGTATCCATAACATACAGATACTTATGTTCATTGTGTATCAATATTATAGATACATTTTGTGTTCATTGTGTATCTACACCATAAAGATACAAATTTCGTTCATTATGTATCCATACCATAGAGATACATATTGTGTCCGTTATGTATCCATACGATACACATTGTGTTCATTGTGTATCCATGATATATAGATGCACATTGTGTTCATAATATATGCATACCATAGAGATACATATTGTGTTCATTATGTATCCATGATATATAGATACATATTGTGTTCATAATGTATTCATACCATAGAGATATGTATTGTGTTCATTGTGTATCCATACCATTGAGATACACATTGTGTTCATTGTGTATCCATGATATATAGATACATATTGTGTTCATAATGTATTCATACCATAGAGATACGTATTGTGTTCATTATGTATCCATACCATTGAGATACATATTGTGTTCATTGTGTATCCATGATATATAGATACATATTGTGTTTATTGTGTATCCATGATATATATATATATATATATATATATATTGTGCTCATAATGTATCCATACCATTGGGATACTCATTGTGTTCATAATGTATCCATACCATAGAGATACTATTGTGTTAATTATGTATCCATACCATAGAGATACATATTGTGTTCATTGTGTATCCATGATATATAGATACATATAGTGTTCATTATGTATCCATACCATAGAAATACATATGGTGTTCATCATGTATCCATACCATAGAGATACATATTGTGTTCATTGTGTATCTATGATATATAGATGCATATTGTGTTCATAATGTATCCATACCATTGAGATACACATTGTGTCCGTTATGTATCCATACGATACACATTGTGTTCATTGTGTATCCATGATATATAGATGCATATTGTGTTCATAATGTATCCATACCATTGAGATACATATTGTGTTCATTATGTATCCATATCAGAGTTATGTATTCTGTTCATTATGTATCCATACGTTAAGTCATAAACACCTATTGCCTTGTTCCTTCTGGTTTTCTCGTGAGTTGACCTGCCCTTTGCTTAAGTCATTAACAGCTATGGCCTTGTTCCTTTTTGGTTTTCTCATAAGTTGACTGCTCTTAGCTTAAGTTATTAACATCTATTGCCTTGTTCCTTCTGGTTCTCACGTAGGTTTACCTGTCCTCAGCTTTATAGAAAGTACTAACACACACCTTCATTGTCCCGATGAGTTGAGGAGGGAGATTTTTAGGGTGTAATAGTCTTTCATGGGTTATCATAATTAGCCACGCACCACGATTTCATATATATATATATATATATATATATATATATATATATATATATATATATATTTACACATCTATATATATATATATATATATATATATATATATATATATATATATATATACATATATATATATACACATCTATATATATATATATATATATATATATATATATATATATATATATATATATATATATATATAGGGCTTAGATATTTTATTAGGTGCCCAAAAGATACTTTTTAACTGTTTATATATATAAATGCAATGTCCTGGAGTCTCTTCAACTAGATATTTCCATCGTGCTGACTGCTTTTCACACACTTCTCAGTTCCAAACAATTTTACCCCCCGAGTCAAGTGAAATGGTCAATTTCAAACGGCTCTAAATGTAAATGCTTTCAATGCAATAGGAGTGTTGTCTGGACGTGGCAAAACGTTCCTCTGGAGCTCCACCTGTTTCTGCCTCAATCTACGCCAAGCAAGGATGTTAACGGCGATAAGAATCACCACCGTAACAATGATTGATGCCAGCGACATGTAGAAACGAAGATTCCCCCCTGCATAAGTCGATGACGGGTGGTCCATCTCGGCTAGTTTCGTCAACCGATTAGCCACCCGTGCGTTGTATGTGAGAGGTAAGGATAGGATTGTAGTGGTCCACGTGAAATTCGCGAAGTAGGCCCGTTCCCTGATGATAAGTGTTAATTCCTTGGACCGTGTAGTTCGTGGACGTCCCGATGCAACCGTCAGCAGCAACGAAGACCTTGGAGAGGGTCGTGGATCCGTCCAGGCATGATACATTGAAGCCGGCCTTGTCGTATTGCATCCATGAGCCGTTGTTCAATCTGTAATTGAACTTATTATATTCAAAAGGATAAAGTTTTTTCAGGCAATCTTCATGTGTATGGGAGAGAGAACCGTTTAGCACTATACCTAACTCGCATGAATCCATTGATATATGATGGTATTCAAAGGAGTCAGCTGTACATACTTTATTATTCATGGCTTCTGAACAGTGAGTTAATATATCTAAGTCTCTAATGACTGTATATGTTTCCTTATCAGGGGAAATCAATATGTCCTGTCAAACTGGATATTACTGGACTTGAGTTATTCGTCATGAAAGTTGGGAATGGTGATATTTTTTTATGCTAGCCAGGCATCAGAAGATTCAAAGGGAATTGTAATCATGATCCTGTAATTTTCAACTCTTACTGATATTAAGCTATAATAAAATTCTTTCTTATGGGCGTCTAACAAAGGAAGATAACCCATTCTCTTCCGTCCGTTCTCCAAAATTAACGTTATGTCTTTAATAGGCAAAAGATGTGGTGATCAACACCCTTAGTGTCTAACGTAATAGCTTCCAGATAGTCTTTTGATTTCTCAATAAAATGTGAAATTTTTGTACGGATATGATCTATTTTTGAATTATAATGCGTTAACGTTGCCAGCAAGTTTTGTACTTCCATAATCTGACTGATATTACTAGAATGTTCATTCCCCAAACTCATTATTTGATTAATTGATGTTAATTGATTCCTCAGTTCTGATAAAACCAGTTCGTTTTCATGTTCTAAAAACTCAATTTTCTTATTTTGATTACTAATTTTAAAACGATTTGAAATTCCGAAGCCTAAACTTGCAACAGATCCAAAGATGTTTAGTGCAGCAAAAATAAACGGGTTACGTTTTTCAAGGTTATTGTGTCGCACAGTCCACATCAGTAGGTCGCGAGCCAGAGTTCGTATGATAACATTTCTGCAACGCTTAATGTTGGTGCAAGCGAACTCTCTGTATTAAAAGGAAAATGACGTTGATGCATTTCATTTAATGAAGCAGCGAACCTTGACAGGTCGCTCTTTAGGTTAGTGACGTCATCCTCTGGAAGGAAAATCGCTTGCATATTTACTTCTAGAATTATATTGCTTGCTGTAATGAAAACGTCTTCTGCTCTCTCTACAATAGTGCCGTATTTAAAATCTATAATTTTAGTTTTAGGGCTCTTCCCATACTAAAAAAATGTCTGAACGAACAATATCACTCCTAACAATAAAAACTTCCTTTTGGAAACCTGCAATGAGAAAAATATATGTTATTACTCCTGTTTTAAGACAAAAAAAATGTTTACATACAAATATAATACAAGTTTCATAGATACAAAAATTTCCCTCACTTCCTTCTCCCTTATTTTAATTTCTTATGTGAGCCAATGGTACAATTCTCTCATCAGTGGGTTGGGATACGTTTTGAACTCTAAATCTATTGGCCATTAATGTTTCTAAAATGTTAAACGGGCCTTCAAACTTAGGTGTCAGTTTGTAATTGAGTCCTTTGCGTACATATACTTGTATGTATACCTTATCACCCACGGTATATGTTTTAGTTGGCTTCGCTATTTTATCATGATTCCTTTTCATTATGATCTGTGATTCTTCTAGATTCTTTCGAAGGATATTATAACGACTTATGCTTGCATTCATAACATCCTTTAGAGGATTTGATAAATTAGTTGTAGGCGTTAATACATGGAAAGGCGTTCTAGCTGGGGTACCGTACAGTGCCTTACAGTCATTCAGTGCTACATCTTCCACTTCACCTTCTGAGAGAGAGAGAGAGAGAGAGAGAGAGACAGAGAGAGAGAGAGAGAGAGAGAGAGAGAGAGAGAGAGAGAGAGAGAGAGAGAGAGAGAGAGAGAGCAGAAGTAAGGATACTCCCGAGTTTGAGGTTAATTCAATTTGTGATCGGAAAGATTTTGGGGAACCTCAGTAATTACAAGAAACTTTTTTTCTGGGATTAAACGCAGTTTTCTGTTTGTTACACACATATCTAAACGACGATCGCTTTTTTTTAAATTCAGCTGACTAGTCGGTATTATCCAGACGAGTGATGTTAAGCAGAGGTTACATTTAGCAGTTTAGCGTATCAGGGCATTTTATAAGAATTATACAGTGGTTTTGGTTTTATCTACAATTTTTTATATAACGCTTACAAAGACATACACAAACACACACACACACACACACACACACACACATATATATATATATATATATATATATAAATAAATAGATAGACAGATAGATATAATGAGTGTGTGCGTGTTCATCATAATATCATCATCATCATCAGCCATTACCATTCCACTACGGAACAAAGGCCTCAGACATGTCCTTCCACTTTCTTCTGTTTATGGTCTTTCTTTGCTATTTTACACCTGCAAACTTTCTTAGTTCGTCAAGCCATCGTCTTCTCTTCCTTTCGCTGCTTCCATTGCTATTTCTAGGGACCCATACTGTTATTCTTAATATCTACTATTGTCTGTCATTCTCATTATTTGTCCTGTCCATGGACATTTCTTTTTTCTTGCATGTTGCCTGAAAATCCTCTACTTTAATTAGCTCTCGTATCCATGTTGCTCTTTTGCTGTCTCTTAGTGTTATTCCTGGCATTATTCTTTCCATTATTCTTGTTAAAAATAGCCTATGTTCCCATGCACAAGTCAATACTGGTATGGCCATCTAATTAAATACGGTTCTTTTTAGAGAATCTGGCATTTTAATTTCATAATATCATTTTGTTTGCCAAAAGCTCTCCTTCCCATGCTTTTCCTTCTTTTAATTTCAGTCTCATGTCCTGGGAACCATTCTCTGCCTTAACATTGTGTGTGTGTGTATATATATATATATATATATATACATATATATATATATATATATATATATATATATATATGTATATGTGTGTGTGTGTGTGTATGTGTGTGTGCGTGTGTTTGCGAGTTTATTGTATGTATAAATATATATATATATATATATATATATATATATATAAATATATATATATATATATATATATATATACATTTATATGTATTGAAAATACGTCCAAAACTCCAAAACAATTCACCATTGACGACAATAGTTTCAGACAGAACATTATAGACATGAATCGTGTGTGGATCAGTAGGGTCTTCTGTACTCCCTTGTGTAATCGTTCAATTATTGGCGCTGGCAATTGCTCTCTCTCTCTCTCTCTCTCTCTCCCTCTCTCTCTCTCTCTCTCTCTCTCTCTCTCTCTCTCTCTCTCTCTCTCTCTCTCTCTCTCTCTCTCTCTCTCTACTTAAATAATATTCTTTCTCTATCTCTTATTGATTTCATGATTTTATCATAACTAGTGTACGCGAACAGTTAAGGAATGATGGCTAAATATTTCAAGACTTGCGACACACGCATCCCTTTGTCACCAATGTATTTACAATAAACGATATCGGCGTCAATGACCTTAGATGTCAGGATGCCAGAAAACCTCAAATCAATCAATCAATCAATGTATGATTATTCAACTACTCCTAAATTTTGTGTACTTTTGAATTAGAAACCGCTAAGCATCTATTACCTTTTTTTCTTACTACTCAATTTGCTTATCACTTAATAATCATATACCAAGATTACGAAATTTACTTGTCATGGTTAGTTCTTTTTATACAGTTATCGACAGGTTACCTTGATAAGATTGGTTATGGATTATTAACCTCTGCGTTATTTATTTCGACAAGGTTGTTATTGAGTTGTTGATTCTTGCATTATGCTACATTATCATCATCATAATCTGCTATTAGTCAACTGCAGAGCAAAGTCCTCAGCCATGTCCTTCCACTCACGTCTGTTCATGGTCCTATGGCAGTCCACACTCGCAAATGTTCTTACTTTACAGTCAATATGCTACTTTCTGTCTTACTGTGTACTAAATTGCTATTAAATTGCTATCCCCTGGCTGTTATCGAAGTTATAAATTTTCTAACCATGATTAAAATAAAGTTTTTTTTTTTTCTGGCCATAATCAGAATTGTATATTTATTAGAATTGTTTATTGTCTAACCACTATCAAAACTATATTATTTCTGTCTATTATTGAAATTAAATATTCTCTGACCTTCATCCTAAACTATTTAAGATAAAACTTTTGTGGCCGATGGTCGCCTACAATCTCTCCTGACCCATTTGATATATAGAAAAAGAGGAGTTATTAAAAAGAAAGCAAAAACTCTACTAACCCTGATGGAATTACATCTAACCTCCCTAGAGACAAAGTCAGTCTTTGGGAGTTACCGGAGAACGGGATGATATTTATGGAGACATGAAAGGAGATACGAGCGTAAGGCTTTTAAGATTTTAGAATCTCTCTCTCTCTCTCTCTCTCCTCTCTCTCTCTCTCTCTCTCTCTCTCTCTCTCCCTCTCTCATTTCTCAATTGGGTGAAAGGGTTTTAGAGTTTATGCATGTTGAAGTCTTTCTTTTAACCAAAGCTTAGTAGATCTTCCTGCAGTAACAACATTGTGCTCTTAAGAAGACCTCCTTTACCGAGTGAAGATAATCTCTTTAACTGGAAGGAATGGTCATGTTTAGTTTCCTCATTTAAAAAATGATTTTCCACAAAAAATTTATTGTCTTTCCATCTTTGCAAAATATAAGTGTAAGTTTGAAAATATTAGAATTTCTTCTGGTTAGGAAATGTGAAACCTTGTAACTGGAAATTTTAAATTTCCTTCTGGTTAGGAAATGTGAAACTGTTTATCTGAAAATTTTAGATTATTCTCTGATGAGGAAATGTGAAGCTGTTTAACTGGAAATCTTAAATTTTGATTTGATGAGGAAATGTGAAACTGTGTAACTCACTAATTACCTAACGTTTCACATAAACGTGTATGTATTCAACATCAAAGTAAATGTATTCCCACCGATCAGAAAAATGTACAACCTTGAATATAATTCATTTGTCACCGGGCAATGACAAAACTACCAATTACGGCTTAATTAGAAAATATATATTTATGAAATAAATATGATTAACTATCCACTAATTAAAAGAAGAATATAGATCCGTGCAATAAACCCACCTAATTTTCCACAGCTTGGAAAATCTACAATGCATTTTCCAGTCTTGCTTTCAAACTCTCCACTCGTTATCTCCCACTGATGACTTCTGCCAGGTGATTTAATTATCTGCCGACCGATTTGAGCTCAAAGTGTTTTTGTCTTCGTTATCTGGTGTCAAATAAAAGGGTTCCGAAAAAAAGGTCGCTAAAAATGTCCACAAAAAACGGTCGCAAAAAAGGGTCGAAGAAAGTGTTGCAAAAAAGAGTAGCTAAAAGGGGTCTCCAAAAAGCGATTTAAAATGGGTCACAAAAAAGGGTTTTA
>NC_090753.1:58353436-58375168 GCF_036898095.1 Palaemon carinicauda
TTCTGGGTTACATCAACTTCGTTAGGAATCCATCGCTTACCTCACTATATGTTGTGTTGCAAGTAGCAAGCTCTTCTGCACAAGTCCTGGGGCTATATCGGTTCCTATCTTTTCAATATTCCTTTTCAATGATTTAGGTATGGTCCTTATTATTATTATTATTATTGTTGTTGTTGTTGTTGTTGTTGTTACTGTTATTATTATTATTTTCCTAATGGCAGTCTACTGAGACTGGTGGTTTCTAGTGTTGGGTTCTGGGTTACATCAACTTCGTTAGGAATCCATCGCTTACCTCACTATATGTTGTGTTGCAAGTAGCAAGCTCTTCTGCACAAGTCCTGGGGCTATATCGGTTCCTATCTTTTCAATATTCCTTTTCAATGATTTAGGTATGGTCCTTATTATTATTATTATTATTATTGTTGTTGTTGTTGTTGTTGTTGTTGTTACTGTTATTATTATTATTTTCCTAATGGCAGTCTACTGAGACTGGTGGTTTCTAGTGTTGGGTTCTGGGTTACATCAACTTCGTTAGGAATCCATCGCTTACCTCACTATATGTTGTGTTGCAAGTAGCAAGCTCTTCTGCACAAGTCCTGGGGCTATATCGGTTCCTATCTTTTCAATATTCCTTTTCAATGATTTAGGTATGGTCCTTATTATTATTATTATTATTGTTGTTGTTGTTGTTGTTGTTGTTGTTGTTACTGTTATTATTATTATTTTCCTAATGGCAGTCTACTGAGACTGGTGGTTTCTAGTGTTGGGTTCTGGGTTACATCAACTTCGTTAGGAATCCATCGCTTACCTCACTATATGTTGTGTTGCAAGTAGCAAGCTCTTCTGCACAAGTCCTGGGGCTATATCGGTTCCTATCTTTTCAATATTCCTTTTCAATGATTTAGGTATGGTCCTTATTATTATTATTATTATTGTTGTTGTTGTTGTTGTTGTTGTTGTTACTGTTATTATTATTATTTTCCTAATGGCAGTCTACTGAGACTGGTGGTTTCTAGTGTTGGGTTCTGGGTTACATCAACTTCGTTAGGAATCCATCGCTTACCTCACTATATGTTGTGTTGCAAGTAGCAAGCTCTTCTGCACAAGTCCTGGGGCTATATCGGTTCCTATCTTTTCAATATTCCTTTTCAATGATTTAGGTATGGTCCTTATTATTATTATTATTATTGTTGTTGTTGTTGTTGTTGTTGTTGTTACTGTTATTATTATTATTTTCCTAATGGCAGTCTACTGAGACTGGTGGTTTCTAGTGTTGGGTTCTGGGTTACATCAACTTCGTTAGGAATCCATCGCTTACCTCACTATATGTTGTGTTGCAAGTAGCAAGCTCTTCTGCACAAGTCCTGGGGCTATATCGGTTCCTATCTTTTCAATATTCCTTTTCAATGATTTAGGTATGGTCCTTATTATTATTATTATTATTATTATTGTTGTTGTTGTTGTTGTTGTTGTTACTGTTATTATTATTATTTTCCTAATGGCAGTCTACTGAGACTGGTGGTTTCTAGTGTTGGGTTCTGGGTTACATCAACTTCGTTAGGAATCCATCGCTTACCTCACTATATGTTGTGTTGCAAGTAGCAAGCTCTTCTGCACAAGTCCTGGGGCTATATCGGTTCCTATCTTTTCAATATTCCTTTTCAATGATTTAGGTATGGTCCTTATTATTATTATTATTATTATTATTGTTGTTGTTGTTGTTGTTGTTGTTACTGTTATTATTATTATTTTCCTAATGGCAGTCTACTGAGACTGGTGGTTTCTAGTGTTGGGTTCTGGGTTACATCAACTTCGTTAGGAATCCATCGCTTACCTCACTATATGTTGTGTTGCAAGTAGCAAGCTCTTCTGCACAAGTCCTGGGGCTATATCGGTTCCTATCTTTTCAATATTCCTTTTCAATGATTTAGGTATGGTCCTTATTATTATTATTATTATTGTTGTTGTTGTTGTTGTTGTTGTTGTTACTGTTATTATTATTATTTTCCTAATGGCAGTCTACTGAGACTGGTGGTTTCTAGTGTTGGGTTCTGGGTTACATCAACTTCGTTAGGAATCCATCGCTTACCTCACTATATGTTGTGTTGCAAGTAGCAAGCTCTTCTGCACAAGTCCTGGGGCTATATCGGTTCCTATCTTTTCAATATTCCTTTTCAATGATTTAGGTATGGTCCTTATTATTATTATTATTATTATTATTATTATTATTATTATTATTATTATTATTATTATTATTATTATTATTATTATTAAAAACCAACAGTTATTTCAATAAATTTAAATATGAAATATATTCACAAAGATGTTTAAAAAGAAAAACTGTCTGGTGTTCCCAAGCTTATCATTATGTTTGCCTGTTCAATATGAATACAGACTTATGTCAGCCTGTTCAACATGAATATACACTTATGTCAGCCTGTTCAATATGAATACAGACTTATGTTTGCCTGTTCAATATGAATACAGACTTATGTCAGCCTGTTCAACATGAATATACACTTATGTCAGCCTGTTTAATATGAATACAGACTTATGTCAGCCTGTTCAATATGAATACAGACTTATGTCAGCCTGTTCAACATGAATATACACTTATGTCAGCCTGTTCGATATGAATACAGACTTATGTCAGCCTGTTCAATATGAATACAGACTTATGTCAGCGTGTTCAATATGAATACAGACTTATGTCAGCCTGTTCAATATGAATACAGACTTATTTCAGCCAGTTCAACGTGAATATACACGTATGTCAGCCTGTTCAATATGAATACAGACTCATATCAGCCTGTTCAATATGAATACAGACTTATGTCAGCCTGTTCAATATGAATACAGACTTATGTCAGGCTGTTCAATATGAATACAGACTTATGTCAGCCTGTTCAACATGAACATACACTTATGTCAGCCTGTTCAATATGAATACAGACTTATGTCAGCGTGTTCAATATGAATACAGACTTATGTCAGCCTGTTCAATATGAATACAGACTTATGTCAGCCAGTTCAACGTGAATATACACGTATGTCAGCCTGTTCAATATGAATACAGACTCATATCAGCCTGTCCATTATGAATACAGACTTATGTCAGCCTGTTCAACATGAATATACACTTATGTCAGCCTGATTTATATGAATACAGACTTATGTCAGCCTGTTTATCATGAATATACACTTATGTCAGTCTATTCAATATGAATACAGACTTATATCAGCCTGTTCAACATGAATATACACTTATGTCAGCCTGATTTATATGAATACAGACTTATGTCAGCCTGTTTATCATGAATATACACTTATGTCAGCCTATTCAATATGAATACAGACTTATGTCAGCCTGTTCAACATGAATATACACTTATATCAGCCTGTTCAATATGAATACAGACTTATGTCAGCTTGTTCAACATGAATATACACTTATGTCAGCCTGATTTATATGAATACAGACTTATGTCAGCCTGTTTATCATGAATATACACTTATGTCAGTCTATTCAATATGAATACAGACTTATATCAGCCTGTTCAACATGAATATACACTTATATCAGCCTGTTCAATATGAATACAGACTTATATCAGCCTGTTCAACATGAATATACACTTATATCAGCCTGTTCAATATGAATACAGACTTATATCAGCCTGTTCAACATGAATATACACTTATGTCAGCCTGTTCAATATGAATACAGACTTATATCAGCCTGTTCAACATGAATATACACTTATGTCAGCCTGTTCAATATGAATACAGACTTATATCAGCCTGTTCAACATGAATATACACTTATATCAGCCTGTTCAATATGAATTCAGACTTATATCAGCCTGTTCAACATGAATATACACTTATATCAGCCTGTTCAATATGAATACAGACTTATATCAGCCTGTTCAACATGAATATACACTTATGTCAGCCTATTCAATATGAATACAGACTTATATCAGCCTGTTCAACATGAATATACACTTATATCAGCCTGTTCAATATGAATACAGACTTATGTCAGCGTGTTCAATATGAATACAGACTTATGTCAGCCTGTTCAATATGAATACAGACTTATTTCAGCCAGTTCAACGTGAATATATACACGTATGTCAGCCTGTTCACTATGAATACAGACTCATATCAGCCTGTTCAATATGAATACAGACTTATATCAGCCTGTTCAATATGAATATACACTTATGTCAGCCTATTCAATATGAATACCGACTTATATCAGCCTGTTCAATATGAATACAGACTTATGTCAGCCTGTTCAATATGAATACAGACTTATGTCAGCCTGTTCAATATGAGTACAGGCTTATATCAGCCTGTTCAATATGAATATAGACTTATGTCATCCTGTTCAACATGAATATACACTTATGTCAGGCTGTTCAATATGAATAGACTTATGTCAGTCTGTTCAACATAAAGAAAAAAAATATTTGCTGCACGTTTGAACTACTGAAGTTCCATCGATCCAACATTGATGTAAGCAGTGATAATGACCTCTCTATATCCTGTCAATAATAGCTATTAATATCTGCGGGGGATTATAACAGCCTCCTTTCTGAAGGTGGAGTTATAATTATCAAGCTGAATAAGCTGCTCCCCCCCCCCCTTTGAGTAATGATAGTAGCAGAATTAGGGTTCCCCCTTTGAATGATGATAATAGTTATTTTTATTGAACAATAAATTGTCCTCGGTATTCTAGACCATTTTTTAACTTTATTATTATTGTTATTATTATTATTATGATGATGATCATCATCATCATCCTCGTCATCATCATCATCATTGTTTTATTATTATTATTATTATTATTATTATTATTGTTGTTGTTGTTATTATTACGGATACTTTTTTATGAAATATGTCTATTTTCTAATTGATTTAGGAAAATGTATTGTCTTTTTTCATCTCCAAGTAATGAGGAAAATATTTAGCAAAAACTATGAAATAATAAGAATAAATTAACCTTCATGCTATATAATCATATTACAAATAAATAAATAGAAAAAAACTAGTTATTATAAGACTTTTTTTATTAAGATATTCAAGGATTACATAATGAAACCAGCTGTACCTTCAAAGTATTGATATTTATTATATTCTCTGTAATACTCCATGGCAATTTGATTCCCACACGACAGCACCAAGAAGACCAAAAAGAAAAATAATAACAATCATTACAAACACATCTTTGTAAACACACACTGTTTAAGAAAACCGTAATTTTAATCGGATATTCTCCGTAAAAATATACTGTTCTCAGCCGTATTTCAGAAAAATACAGGCGACCGTAATTTTATCATACTTTGTTTTTATATTTTACGGGTTGGTGACGGTAATATCACTTCTTAACGTCAATATATCCATTATTAAAAAACGTTAAATACCTGACAACATTTATTCCAGGATTTTCACCATTGTTTACGGCAAATGTTTAAACATGGCCCAACCGTTCTATAAAACACTCTCGCCACTTTTAGTTTCGTCTTGGACGTGTTTATTCTGCGCCAAGCGACACAGATCTAGGAAGCGGTTTCCCTCACTGCCATTGGTCACGTGATTCACAACCCACTTCCACTTCACAAACCCAGTCTTCCTTCCCTCCTCCTCTTCTTTGCCAGGCGTTCCGTCTTGCTGTTGAGCGGCCCTGGCTTTGGCTTCGTCTTCCGCGTTCGTTTTAGGCACCTCGGAAGCGTCTTTGGACGCCTTCGTTAGTGGTGAATCTCTCTTCAGGAGGGAGAGCCTGCTCTGGAGTCCCCCGGGGTTATCAGGCGGTTTTGGAGCGCTGGTGGGCGTGGCCGAAGAGCAGACCACGCCAGGGCCTAGGTTGTCGGACTGTAATTATAGCAGGTTGATAGTTTAAAGATAATTTCCGTTTGGTAAAATAAAAAAGGGGGGGGGGGGGTTGTTAGAAGGTGTTGCCAGCTGAGCTAATGGTAATTGGTAATTTATTTTTGGTAAAGGAATTAAAAAAAGTATTTTTTGTGTGTATAGATTTTCTTACTAATGATTAAGAAATAAATAAAAGTTAATGACATGCATGATCATACATGTCATTGAGTATATGTACAGCTGGACACAAGAATTCCTAACACACCTCACTTTGAAGAAATACATTCTACCACACCAATCAGATAAGCCTAAGAAGGTATTGCATCAGTGGCCCCCGGGTCTACACGTAGGAACTCTCCGCCTAGTAAGGGTGTGACAGGGAGTGTCTCCTGAGAGCGAGGTGTGTCTGAAAGTCATGTGTCCAACTGTACGTATGTATATTTTACCATATGTGAAAAATGAATCGATGTATCCCACAAGTTCCTATTAGTCAACATGCCATTTATTATTATTATTATTATTATTATTATTATTATTATTATTATTATTATTATTATTATTAGCTTAGCTAGAACACTAGTTGAGAAAGCAGGATGCTATAAGTCCAGGGGCTCTAACAGGGAAAAATAGCACAGGGAGAAAAGGAAATAGGAAAATGAATAGATAACAAGAAAAGTAAGGAACAACTAAAAAAAAGACAACTTCAAGAACAGTAATAACATTAAAACAGATCTTTCATACATGGCCTATGAAAAGAGACTTATATCATCCTGTTCAACATGAAACCATTCCCTGCAAGTTTAAACATTGGAAGTTTCACCGATTCGAACACTATTGAAACTTGATTAACATTCATTCAGTGTGTGGTACTACTTGTTGCATATATGCATTCATTGAGTGTGGTATTACCTGTTGCATATATACATTCATTGAGTGTGGTACTACCTGTTTCATATATGCATTCATTGAGTGTGGTACTACCTGTTGCATATATGCAAGTGTGGTACTACCTGTTGCATATATGCATTCATTGTGTGTGGTACTACCTGTTGCATATATGCATTCATTGAGTGTGTTACTACCTGTTGCATATATGCATTCATTGAGTGTGGTACTACCTGTTGCATATATGCATTCATTGAGTGTGGTACTACCTGTTGCATATATGCATTCATTGAGTGTGGTACTACCTGTTGCATATATGCAAGTGTGGTACTACCTGTTGCATATATGCAAGTGTGGTACTACCTGTTGCATATATGCATTCATTGTGTGTGGTACTACCTGTTGCATATATGCATTCATTGAGCGTGTTACTACCTGTTGCATATATGCAAGTGTGGTACTACCTGTTGCATATATGCATTCATTGTGTGTGGTACTACCTGTTGCATATATGCATTCATTGAGTGTGTTACTACCTGTTGCATATATGCATTCATTGAGTGTGGTACTACCTGTTGCATATATGCATTCATTGAGTGTGGTACTACCTGTTGCATATATGCATTCATTGAGTGTGGTACTACCTGTTGCATATATGCAAGTGTGGTACTACCTGTTGCATATATGCAAGTGTGGTACTACCTGTTGCATATATGCATTCATTGTGTGTGGTACTACCTGTTGCATATATGCATTCATTGAGTGTGGTACTACCTGTTGCATATATGCAAAGCCTCGATATCTTCCGGATGAGTCGTAAATCGTCTGATGCATCAGTCCGTTCACGCACAGACCATCGTTAGGAACCCCAGCCTCTCCTGGGGTCCCGTTTGGAGGTGGGAAGGAAAAGACAAAAGACATTTCATTAATAGTTAGAAAGGTTATAACTATGATTATGTTATATTAGATTTAATCTGAATTAGATAATGCCACTGTTGACTTATTGTGTCAACAAACGTCCTTAAGAAGGATCAATTATGGTGTGGGTTTTTTTTTTTTTTTTTTCATGAACATACTTTACGTGTGTAGTAATGAACTTTTATGATAGGCCTCTGCAAATAATTCAAAAGATCATTGGCCAGCTTTGTAGGAGTCGAGTTAGACTCAATGGATTGGCAGTTCTCTTTATGATAATAATAATAATAATAATAATAATAATAATAATAATAATAATAATAATAATAATAATAAATGATCAAAACCACAGTATCATAGTCAACAAAGTGATTTTAATATTCTCTGCTAATTAAAAAGAATATTACCGGTTTTTTATTATAGTTAGACATTTAGTGAAAAGTTTATAAAGTTGAAAATGATCCTTTATCCTTTTTACCTCACTTAGGAAATCGTCATTTAATACGATATTTATGTCTGCACAACACAATAAATGTCAGTATCTGTTTATGACACTACTTGACCTTTTGAATTGTGCAGAGAGATATAGGATTCCCTTGATTGAAGTGAACATGATTCTGATTTATTTCGAGTTACTTTATCATCACTTCATTATGATGATAATAATCTCATATTGAATATATTTCATATTTACGTTGACTTGAATACTGACCCGTTAATCTCCTTAATTGTTGGTTTAGATACATTTGAACCGGTTTTTAATTGACAGTTTTATTCATAAAATTATGGATTCTGGTAAGGTATAATACTGAACGCCAGATATACTGTATATCATATTCCTGGTCTCGAGATTATTATTAACGCTTGCTATGCTAGAACCCTAGTTAGAAAAGCAGAATGCTATAAGCATAAGCCAGAGGGTTCCAAGAGGGAAAATAGTCCAGTGAGGAAAGGAATAAGGAAACTACAAGAAAATTAATCAACAATTAAAATAGATATCGATAAAAAAACAGCATATATAGGGTTACTTTAGAATACATAAAAGACCATATTATGTACAGGAACCTCTTGTATATAATGAGAGTGTGCTATCTACATGGCCACTTTGCAAGAAACAAGAAACCATAGTATATAAATATTTACTTTGGAACAATAAAAAGAGAAAGAATATTTATATAAAGGGTCATTTTGAAACACAGAAGAGGTACTCATGTTACCTGTGCAATTTGGATGAAATATTGCACTGCAACTTTCTGAGGGAATATCAAGCTAGTCTTCAATCACACCAAGCACAGATCACCAGATTCTTTTTAGTTAAAGTGATGTGTGCAATCACACACATATGGAAAGCTACTGTAATTCAAGTACAGGTGACTGAAGCTAACTACAGTACTTCATCTGTCAGAAGTTAACGTGCTAGATCTGGTGTGTCAGAACAAGTGCAGTTCTGTTTGTGGATTTACCTGTGTCAATATCTGGGTTGAAGTGATCTGAGCACTCACAAACGTATGGATAAGCTACATTAATTCAAATAGAGGTGGCTAAAGGCTATTTCATCTGTCAAAAGTTAAACTGCTAGATCTAGTGTGGTAAAGCCTTAAACAGTACCCGCAAGTCCAGTGTTGTTTGTAGTTTTGCCTAGTCAATGTCTGGGTTGAAGCAATCCGAGCAATCTCAAATGTATGGATAAGCTACATTAATTCAAATATAGGTGACTAAGGTAACTACTTCCTCTGTCAGAAGTTAACGTGCTAGATTTGATGTGGCAGAGAAAGTGCAGTTCTGCTTGTGGGTTTGCCTGTGTCAATATCTGGGTTGAAGCGATCTGAGCAATCACAAATGTATGAGTAAGCCACATTAATTCAAATAGAGGTGTCTAAAGGCTAACTATTTCACCTGTCAGAAGTTGAAGTGCTAGATCTGGTGTGGGAGATCCTCTACATTACCTGCAAGTGCAGTGTTGTTTGTGGTTTTGCCTGTGTCAATGTCTGGGTTAAAGCGATCTGAGCACTCACAAATGTATGGATAAGCTACATTAATTCAAATAGAGGTTTCTAAAAGCTAACTACTTCCTCTGTCAGAAGGTAAAGTGCTAGATCTGATGTGGCAGAGCCTCTACATTACCTGCAAGTGCAGCGTTGTTTGTGGTTTTGCCTGTGTCAATATCTGGATTCCTCAGGGTGTGTGATGACCGTCTGTCTTGAACCATCCAGAGGCCTACCAGAAGTGCGACTACCGTTAGGACGATCCATAGGCCTATCCCCATTATCCAAAGGAACTTCCTGGGCTTTGGCCTGGAGGGTAGGCCTACAGTAGATCAGAAAATAGAATTGTATGAATTTTATCAATTTGTTTCCCGAGAAAAGAAGAATATGTGTAGATAGACAAGTTCAAATCATCATCCTTCCTTTTTGTTTGAACAAAACCTCGCTAGATTTCAAATTCAAAGACTTTAATGACCTAAATTTCAATCAGATAATTTGTATATATCACTCGAAGTGCCATGAAATATATCAAATCAACCATTTCTTCACAAACTTCGTATACTTTTACACCCACTTATTTGCATTTTGGCTTCTCTGTGTGTTTGTATATGGAAATTCTTCACCGGGGTCTTTCCTCTGGCGTTAACTGCACTAACAGAGACTATGTACTTTCTGTTGGGCTCCAAGGAAGACAATTCTACTGTGGCTTGACTGGAAGACTTGTTCAGGACGAGCTCCCCACTTGAAGATAATCGAACCTGTGGAAGAAGATTAACATCGATGAAAAATAGTGATGGATTTCAAACATTAGAAATTCCAATAGATTGTTGCTTTTTATTATTATCAGTTTTAAAAAAGGAGTTCTCCTGTCTAGCAAACTTGGAAACTTTAGGAAGAAAAATACGAGAATATTCACCACTGTTATTCAATAATTATTATCCAGGACTATTTTTAGTCTCCATTTATCTAAAACAAAAGAATATACAAGTATTTATTGTTGCCATTCAATAACTATTATTCAGGACTATTTTTAGTCATCAGCTATCTAAAACTACAAGATTACCCCCCCCCCCCCACTGGAAGCGACAAGAAATGAAATACATGTTAGAGAGGACTCACTTGGTGGAGAAACTGCTGACGTTGGCTGTTTGATTTCGCCTGGGTACAAGCGACTGTTACTTCGTTTGAGGACATTTTGGCTATGGAACAGTTCACCTGAACTTCAGGCAGACCTGCAGTTGGAATTTGTAGGGTCGTCATACACCATTTCAGCTGCCGAGACGTCAAGGGCATCATTAGGAGTGGTCCTTAGTCCCAGGAGGACCCAGGGAAGCTGAGTAAACCAGTTGGAATCCTTGCAGCGGGACATCAAAGCTGCTTTGAGGGTGTGATGAAAACGTTCAACCATTCCATTGGCAGCGGGGTTGTAGGCCGTTGTCTGATGTAGGGTGATGCCCAGGAGATTCGCTAATGATGTCCACAATTGAGAGGTGAAAGTGGTTCCCCTGTCGAAAGTTATATGCTCAGGGATACCAAATCTTGCAATCCATCCAGAGAGTAAGGCAGATGTACATGAGGCGGACGTTGCAGTTTCCATGGGAATGGCTTCAGGCCAACGAGTGGAGCGGTCGATGACGGTAAACAGGTAACGATGTCCTTGTGATGTGGGTAGAGGGCCTACAACGTCGACGTGAATGTGTGCGAAACGACGCTGAGGTTGAGGAAAGGTGCCCACTCCGGAATCCGTGTGTCGATGTACTTTGGAAGTTTGGCAAGAAGTACAGGCGCGGACCTAATCCTTAGCATCCTTAGAAATGCCGTGCCAAATGAACTTTGCCTTCAGCAGCTGTCCAGTAAAATGGCACGAGGGTTGTGAAAGGCCGTGCATGAAATCAAACACCTGCCGTCGCATGGGAGCAGGAATCCAAGGTCGCGGTCTACCAGTACTGACGTCACAGAGGAGGGTGGTGTTGGAGTCTTCGAGGGGAAAGTCTTCCCAATGGAGGGACGTGCAGGATGTCCTACATGCTTGATACTCTGGATCCAGTCGTTGGGTTTCAGCCAGGGCGTTGTAATCCAATCCCAGTTGAATGGCAGCCAACGTGTTTCTTGACAGGGCATCGGCAACGGGATTCATTTTTATAGGGACGTATTGAAGGGTGCAATTGTATTCAGCCACGGCGGAGAGATGTCGGCGTTGCCGGGCGGACCAGGCATTAGACTGTCGTGTAAAGGCGTGCACCAGAAGCATGTGGTCTGTGCGAATGACGAAGGGCGTACCTTCTAAGAAATGGCGAAAGTGACGGACAGCCAAGTGCACCGCCAGCAATTCTCGATCGAAGGTAGAATAACCCGATTCTGCCTTGGACAGTTGTCTGCTGAAGAAGGCCAATGGGCGGGGCGAGCCGTTGACCACCTGCTCGAGCACTGCACCAATAGTGACGTTGCTGGCATCGGTGGAGAGGAGAGGGGCATGTGGGATGGGAAAAGTGAGAGCCGCAGCAGTTGATTGGGCCTTCTTTGCATTGCAGAAGGCTGCTTCTTGAAGGGGACCCCACTTCAGGTCCTTTGGCTTGCCCTTGAGGGAGGCGTAGAGGGGAGCAAGAGTGGCGGCAATGGCTGGCAGAAAACGGTGATAATAGTTGATCATGCCCAAGAATTCCTGCAGAGCTTTGACAGTCGAGGGCACGGGGAAGTTCTGAACGGCTGCTACCTTCTCAGGGAGGGGGTGGACTCCTGCAGGAGTGATGCAGTGCCCTAAGAACGACACTTAATTGGCGCCAAAGGTACACTTGTCGTACCGGACTACAAGGCCGTTTTGTTGCAGGCGGTCGAGCACGATGCGCAGGTGACGGAGGTGTTCCTCTTATGAGGAGGAGAACACAAGTATGTCGTCCACATAACATACACAGAAAGGGAGGTCCCCTAAGATGCCACCCATGAGACGTTGAAACGTGGCCCCAGCATTACGAAGGCCAAAACAGGGGTAATTGAAGGTGTATGTACCAAACGGAGTGGTGATGGCAGTCTTGGGGATGTCTTATGGGTTCATAGGCACCTGATAATACCCCTTCAGGAGGTCGAGCGTAGAGAAAGCCTTTGCTTTGTGCAGGTAGGAGGTCACGTCGGCAATGTTTGGGAGGGGGTAGTGATCCGGTTCTGTTTGCATGTTCAGGCGCCTGTAATCCCCGCACGGACGGAGGGAGCCGTCTTTCTTCAGAACGATGTGTAAGGGTGACGACCATGGGCTGGAGGCCTTTTGGCAAAGGCCCATTTCCTCCATTTCGGCGAACGTCTGTTTGGCGGCTGCCAATCGTTCCGGTGCCAGACGTCTGAATTTTGCGAAGACTGGGGGTCCCGTCGTCTTGATATGGTGATAAATACCGTGCTTGGCAGAAACCGTGGGCGTTTGGCGAAGTTCTGGACGGAAAACTTCCGGGTACGACGTGAGGAGGTGGGCGTAGGCATCCGTGGGTGCGCTAATGTGGAGAGCAAGGTTAGAGGGGGCGGGTTGAAGAGGTGTCGACTCCTGCTAGTCTCTTTAGAATGAGCATACTATATATTTTCATGACAACTGACGTAAGTGTGATGCCTCTGTTATTATTGCTTATTTTTATATAGGGGAGATTATTATTATTATTATTAGTAGTAGTAGTAGTAGTAGTAGTAGTAGTAGTAGTAGTGGTATCATTATCATTATTATTATTATTATTATTATTGATATTATTATTATTATTATTAATTTTATTATAATTTCATACCTATTGTTATTATTATTATTATTATTAATATTATTATTAATATTATTATTATTATTTTTATACTTATTATTATTATTATTATTATTATTATTATTATTATTATTAACAGCTTTCAGAAAAGCAGAAAATGGAAAAAGAGAAGAACAATGGCAAATGACTTTGTATTTCCTACAGTTATCCCTGCATTGTACACCGTGTGATACTATCATTGAGAGATATGAATGCAATTAGAATTTCTGGCTGTGTGGCAGTTTGTTAAGTCAGTTTTTCAATTGTGTGTGTTTTTTTTAACATACGCAAATTGCGTAAAACATTGTTTCCGGCTGTTTAGTTTAAAGGGAGTCTGTCCCCTTCGCGCTTAGTTAGAACCCGAATCTGTGTTTACGCAAAATGTGTCTATGAGATCCTCCATAGCTATTTCAGAATTACTTTATTATATATAATATTTATTTTTATTCTTATATGTATTATAACTTTTGAGTTTTTGATAATTTTTTAGGGGTCATGGAATTCATTCCGGACCTTATTTTGTAAATATTTCTTTCAAATTATATAGACTTATACTTTTTCTGGTTAAACTTTTTATTTTGTCAAGGCATCTTTTTTTCAGCTGTTTTCTGGGACGTGCAATTTCATCTGTCTTAGATTTTCATATTCACACACACGAACCATTTGTATATTTTATATATGCACACGTGTCTCTATATGTTTGTTGAAATATATATATATATATATATATATATATATGTGTGTGTGTGTGTGTGTGTGTGTGTGTGTGTTTGTATGTATAATATATGTATATGTGTGTATATATAGATATATATGTGTGTGTATATATATATACACACACACATATATATATATATATATATATATATATATATATTAGCCTATATATACCGTCATCATCATCTCCTCTGACACCTATTTACGCAAAGGGACACAGCCTATATATATATATATATATATATATATATATATATATATATATATATATATGCACGTATCATATTAGGCTACCACAACCCTAATGTGCATTTATTGTAGATGTTTCAATTGTGCATTGACATCCAGAGTAAATGATTATTTAACAGCAAGAGCAGGTAATGATTCTGTAATTGCAGTAAACGAATCTTAGTGGAAATAACGAACCTTGTAGCAGAAAATTGAGAAATGTTCTGCTAATTTCAGTTGTTGCTCAACAAAACATTTTAGCTTCTTTCGCCTTCCAATTATGAAAAAATCATTTTTCGTAGTTTGACAAAGTAAAGCTTTATTATGTATGTTTTTTTATCAAGTTATCATATTTAGGCAATTTTTCTTATGTTGTAAAGAGCAACTGTGTAGTGAATTTGACCAGAGAGAGAGAGAGAGAGAGAGAGAGAGAGAGAGAGAGAGAGAGAGAGAGAGAGAGAGAGAGAGAGAGAGAATACTATGGTCATCTTGAGACTTCACCCAAGAACTTAGAATGGTTCGTGTGGGCGTTTCTCTCTCTCGGATTCTAATATATTTGCTAACCTATTTTCATCTCCAAGTAATGAGGAAAATATTTAGCAAAATTATGAAATAATAAGAATAAATTAACCTTCATCCTATGTAATCATATTACAAGTAAATAAATAAAAAGAATAGTTGTTTTAAGACGATTTCATTAAACAATTCAAGGATTACAAAATGAAACCAGCTGTATCTTCAAAGTATTGATATTTGTTATATTCTCTGTAATACTCCATGGCAATTTGATTCCCACACGACAGCACCAAGAAGAAGAAAAATAATAATAACAATCATTACAAACACATCTTTGTAAACACACTGTTTAAAAAAACCGTAATTTTAATCGGATATTCTCCGGAAAATTATACTGTTCTCAGCCGTATTTCAAAAAAATACAGGCGAATAATTGATTAAGTTGATCTTTTCTTAGTATCATTATTGGATTTTTGAGTAATAGATTGCAAAAAATGGTTGTACTGAGTTTATGAATGTGATATCATGTGCTTTCTGTGGAGTGTACTTGGCCCCTTACTTTTCTTACTATATAAACTTGACATGTGGTTTGGGCTAGAAAACAAGTTCGTTACTTATGCAGATGATGCTACTCTCTTTGCATCAATGCCATCTCGTAAATGTAGATCTGGGTTTGTTGAATCATTTAATAGAGATCCAGCTAGAATTTTGGATTATGAAGTTGAACACTAAGAAAACTCAACGTATGATTGTAAGTAGGTCGAGGACATTGGTCTTCATCTTCCAGATATCAGCATTGATAATATTTCTTCAAATATATACGACTCTTAAATTTTAGGTGTGATTCTTGAAAGCAAATTCACTTTTGAGAAACACATTCTCACGGTTTCTTCTTCAACTGCACAAAAATAGGCTTATTGAGAAAGTCTTTTAGGATTTGTTGGTGATGAATCTATTCTCAAGAAGTGTTTTAACTAATTTCTTCAGAGTGTGTATGTATATATGTATGCATATATCCCAGTCTTGTGAGCTTACAACCCTACCGTATCTTGGAATGAAAAAAGTACCTTCCGTGTACTCCATTGAGGGCAGCTGGTGAGTGATAATTACCTGAGGCCGACAAACATAATGTTTACACAGAAAGTAAATTAACTTAAGACTTTTGATGTTACTCTGAGGAAGGTAGAAGGACAATTTTTTAAGATCCAGAAAGTCATGAATGTTATAGTAGTCCTTGTACATATTTTATTATTATTATTATTATTATTATTATTATTATTATTGTTATTATTATTATTAAAGTAGTCTCTGTACCTCATACCAACGTAACCTTAATAGATTGTTAATTGATTCACCGATATTCTGTTTAAGCAAGAATGAAGATGAAGCTGCCACATCTCTCCCACATACGACAACAGTTTAATCCCATTAATGAGAAGCAGAGATACAGATTCCTTTCAGGCGAGAGGTGAAGGCAAACCGTCAATTGTTATTAGAGATTGCTTTTTCTCCTCCTCCTCCTCCTCCTCCTCCTCCTCCTCCTCCCTGTGATCTGCCACAACTTTGTACATTTCCCTCTGGACGAGATTATTCATACTTTCAATGAATAAAGATGTTTTGACTTCTGGGGAAGTTTGATCGACTTTCTGAAATGATTCGGGGATTAGAGAGTCAAAGGATTCAATATTCTGATTTTGTAATTTAATCAACAAGATATTATTGAGACAAGGACTGATCATCAATTGTGCCATTATTAGTATTAACTTTTATATATAGGCTAATGTTATTACAATTCTCTTGATTATAATTAAAGACTCTAATTGCAGATCTTATCAGCAGTGTATAATTTTTTATTGTAATTATTCAATTAATTCTTCATCTGAAGTATTGTATGCTATTTTTTACTTGAATATTTCAGTAGTTATGAATTTTTTTGTTCAGAGAAAGGACTGTTTTTCTGCGTAATAAACCTATAATAATCGTAATTTCAAATTTCTAAAATAAAAAAACTAAATTGACATCTTATAATGAACGTATACATATTAGTAATGACTTCATTGGAAAAATGGCGCTTCATATTACGTGTATTTCATAGGCCTACTGTAAGGCCAGTATCAGACAAAAATTTCCGGCCATCACCAAATCTACTGTGGCTATCTTGGTGAGGAAAGTGGCCAAAACCTAGACATGACTGAGGCCTTTGTCCTGCAGTAGACTAGAAATGATTGCATTTGACGTAATTAAATGCAGAATATTACATAAGTAGAGAAGAATTCCTGACTGTATTACCGTAAACATGTGTCCACCATTGCAATAACATTACCACCAGCATTCCCCCCCAACATAATTACCCTCTGTGGTTGTGGAACCAAATGTCCCTAGATAAGTGAAATGAGACAGCCGTCAACTGTAGAACAGTTCATTCAGTCCCTTATGTCAATTATGTCCTGTTTGTCGAATGTGAATAAATCAAACGTATTTCACTTACTCGACTCTTATGATTAGAATGCTGGGAGCATTTACCCTAAGTCAATGTTGACATTGGCTGTGTTATTGTGTTGCCGTCCTTAATTGGTTACCCTTTGTTGAATGAAGAGGAAAGGAAGCCTGCTCGGTTAAATAAAAGTGGAAAGAAAACTTGAAAAGAGAATGAAAATCTCTGTTTAGTTTGTTCGCTGGTATAAGTAGTGTTATGATAAGGTATCGCTCTTTCCACTAATATAGCTAAATCCTCAAACCCGAAGCCATATCCAAATAAACACTTTTATTATTTCTGGGTTTAACAGAGGATTGATGAATAATAATTCTATTCATTGTTGCTTTGAAATCTTTTTATACAAAGCTATAATCAAACAATAGGTTTATGAATAATTCTATTCAGTTTAATTATTTTGATTATGTAGTAGTCAGTAAGGATTCAATTGGCGAAGCGTAAATCAAATAAACAATTTATTTTTTATCTTTTGATTTTGGTTTCATAATTAATTATTTCATCAACTGTCTCTGTGAAACTTTAATCTGGTTGAAAATGTGTTTATTCATTCGAGGGATAATAATTCTGTAAGATAAAGTCATGATTTGATTATTAATTCCGAATCTCTTATACTTCCATGATGAATATTTTGCAAATGATCTATTCGTACCCTAATGATATTCTTAAGTACAAAACCACATACCAAAATGAAGTAAAATTTTATTAATAATATGAGGTTAAAGAAAAAATCATCATGTTATTGATAATGAAATAAATAAGCAAAGATTATCGATATGTTTTATATTTCATTATTGTCTTTTTTTATTGAAGCAAAATGGACATTATAGTGTTTGCATGGTATGAAGGAACGTCTGCTTATTTATTATCTTTTAGTTGTAATAATAATAATAATGATAATAATAATAATAATAGTAATAATAATAATAAAAAAAGATAATAATAATGATAATAATAATAATAATAATAATAATGATAAAAAAGATAATAATAATAATAATAATAATAGTAGTAGTAGTTTTACATTTAGTCCTCGCTTTTCGCGGGTTAATTTTTTCTCTCGTTCGCGACATTAAAAACCATTTAACCTATTAAATAAGATATCTCCCATTACGCATTCATTTAACGACCCTTAATGACATAGTCATTTAAGTGAGCATGTTGATATAGTTTTTAAGCGTAGATCTGGATCATTTCAATATCGTTAACTTTGTGGTAAGTTTGGAAAGCGAGATAAACAGCACAAGGGTTATAAAAAAGATGCCATGGGAAAAAGCACAAATGAATGGTCAATGTTGATAAAGAATGCCCTTTTCATATTTTTACCTCCGCCAACGAAGTTGGAGGGAGGTTATGTTTTACCTACTGTTTGTGTGGTTGTTTGTGAACAGCTTCCTGGCTACAATTGTAATCATAGAGTAATGATGTTTGTGAACAGCTTCCTGGCTACATTTGTAATCATAGAGTAATGAAACTTGCGGGTATTAACTTTTATGTAAAAGGCTGGAAATGATTAAATCTTGGAAGGTCAAGGTTACGGTCAAGCAAAATGTCCAATTCACGTAATCAGCCATAAGTTTGCACATAGTTGTCACAGAGACTTCAAACTTGGTTCATATTTGAGTGTAATTACAGGAACTCGTTGATGGCGTATAGTTAAATTGGTTTTGTTTTTAGTTTTAGTACAATATATGTGTAATTGAAATTCATTTAGTTTGTATAAGAGATTTTACAAAATCTATTGTATTTAATTTTGTAATTTGGACCAAATATTCTTTTGTAAAATTCAGATTGTTTTGTATTATGGTCAATCAAAATATCTATCTATCTATCCATCTATGGAAATCCTCGCCAATTAATACATGTTAAAGTCAAAGATCAAGGTCAAGGTTGGGGAAAGGATCGAGAAATAAGCGACTACTTGGTTCATTCTGATTGTGATACTTATGATCATAAGTCGTTGATACAGTTATGTACTTTTCTAAAATTATGAGAATGGATTCTCTTAGTTTCGTTTAGTTCAGCTATTTTTATTCGCCAGTTATGGATAAACTGAGACACAATATTCCATCTGATGCCTTGTTTCATTTGCTCATTGGGCTATTTTTCCCCTTTTGTAGCTCTGGAGTATAGCATCCGGCTTTCCCAAGTAGGGATGTAATAATAATAATATTAATAATGATACTAATAATAATGATAATGATAATAATAATTATAATAATAATGATCATCATCATCATCATCATCATCATCATCATCATCATCATCATCATGACACAATAAAAAAAAAAGACATGAAATCTATCTTTATTTGTTTGCAACAATAGAAACTTTACTTTTTCGTTTATAACGTTTGACTTTCGTCCTAAGTTTCTGCAAACATTTTAATTCCCGTTCATGTCATAACACCATTATCCAATTCAGTTCCTCCTAGATCTTACTACATATTACCAACTTCTCATTATTGTATCATTATAATTAACATTCTTTAGTCACACCTCATGGTTTTAATTCGATAGGAACAAGTACCAGTCTCCTCTGGCAAACCATGCCATGCTTTTACCAGTCCCCGCAGTTTCTCATGACTATCACCAATTATAACTAAGACTCACTCGTTGCTGTTAAGTTGTTCTGAACAAATTACTTTTTACACTGCCAATCCACACCATCTGCAACATATATAATTAGACACACATTTGGGCGACCGTTAATGAATTTCAGCGAAATTCTTCGGCTAAATAAAGATGGTATATATATATATATATATATATATACATATATATATATATATATATATATATTTATATTTATATATACACATACATACTAGGGTTCGATCTCAGTAGGAAGTAGACATTTATCATTTATTTCTATTTGAGCACGATATTGTGGGGATTTTTATCTATCTATCTATATATATATATATATGTATATATATATATATATGTATATATATATGTATATATATATATATATATATATCGCAGATTTAACTAAATGCTAAATATGAATGAAAAAATAACTCCCTAGCGAAACAAATAATATATATATATATATATATATATGTGCATATATATGTATAAATATGTATAGATATATATATATATATATATATATATATGTGTGTGTGTGTGTGTGTGCGCGCGCGCGTAATTGTGTGAGTGTGTACGAACGTTCCTGAAAGGTATATCTGTTAAACGTTTTAGAATTCTATAAATTTTTTTTCCCTCGATTTCTGTCCGTGATATTTCCCGCACTTATTTTTCGGCCTTTTAGTGCTGAGACGCCGTTGGAATCTTAAAGCCCTGAAGATAATCGCCATTTTGAAATATTGCTCCGTTTTGAAAAGGATATGTCCTTGGAGTGGAGGAAAAATGCGCTCTCTCTCTCTCTCTCTCTCTCTCTCTCTCTCTCTCTCTCTCTCTCTCTCTCTCTCTCTCTCTCTCTCTGGTTGAATAATCTTCCTTTGTTCTCTGTCTCTCTCTCTCACACACTCCTCTCTCTCTCCGTCTGTCTGTCTCTCTCACTGTCTCACACTCTCTGTCTGCCTGTCTCTCTCACTGTCTCACACTCTCTGTCTGCCTGTCTGTCTCTCTCACTCTCAGTCTGTATGTCTCTCTTTCTAGTTGAAAGATTCTCTCTCTCTCTCTCTCTCTCTCTCCTCTCTCTCTCTCTCTCTCTCTCTCTCTCTCTCTCTCTCTCTCTCTCTCTCCCTCTCTGTATGAAGAATCTTCCTTTGAAGTGTCTTTGATATTGGGGTCCATTCTATTAAAGTGAATCGCTGTCTGAGGATAGACCCGTTTCTTCTCTTTGCTGAATTATATATTTTGCTTTCACGAGATGTCACAATGGAAAGAAAATGTGCCATTTTATAGCATTTATAGGAAAAGAAAAGGAAGGAAGGAAGATCTCTGTTGAGTGAGAGGAATATTTATGTTTTATGAAATGTGCTTTTACAACAATACACGAGAAAAATAATGCTAATAAAATACTGTTATATTTCTAGTATGATTTTTTTCTAGAAATTATTTTCAATATTATCCCTACTAAAACTAACTAACCATATATATATGTGTGTATAATATATATATATATATATATATATATATATATATATATATATATATATATATATATAAATGCTGTCACGCTCAGTGGGGAGTGCTTGTAATCATACCCTGGCGAGAAGGGGTTACCCCGAAAGGTAGCGTCCTTGCCTGGTGATTGCCACATTTGAGTTCGAGTCCCGCTCAAACTCGTTAGTTCCTCTGGTCGCTGCAACCTCACCATCCTTGTGAGCAAAGGATGGGGTGTTTGAGCGAGCCTATAGTTCTATCTGCTGAGTCCT